>NW_019384904.1:276986-333740 GCF_000671375.1 Centruroides sculpturatus
AAAAATCCGGTTAAAAAGTTCCCACAAACGTTTTCGAACCCACTTAGGTTCTTCTTCAGGTGAAAAAACTTAAATACTCAAAAAACATTCGATGGAATCCAAATTTGAATGAGAAACGATCAACTAATACGATGAATTCTGCCGCTGTCGTCATCAATACGCATGCGTATTTTACCGATGTAAACATTTTTCTTTTTATAGAATATTTTCTCTGTCCTGTATAAGCATTTCCCACGCTAGGGATAGAGATAATTCCTCCTTATTATTAATGCACCTGTTGTTTCGGGCCGCTTTATATATAGACATTGCCTCTATCCATCTTAGATGTTCCGTATGTGGTGTGGTGTGAATGATTCTAGCCTCACTAAACTTAGGTTCGATATCTGGATCTGTGGCATAACGAGCGAGTGCCGTGGTTATTCTTCCATGCTGTATGTCTGCGATGTGTTCTTTTAATCTGACAGATAACGAGCGTTTAGTGGATCCAATGTATAATAGCTGTTCATCACATCGATGATCCTTCAATGGGATGGTATATACTCCCGACAGCATGTGATTGTTGGGAGGATCTTTAGCATTACGGAGTATATTAAAGACCGTGGGACATCTCCTGTATGTGATATCGATGTTTTTCTTTTTTGCAATCTCTGAGTAGAGTTTCTGTAACCACGGGTTGTAAGTGACCGTAACTCTGTCTTTATGCTCTGGTCTGTCATCTTCCTGCCCTGCGTCTCTTGCGGATACTTGCGGATGGCGTAGTTTCTTGGATAATTTATTCATAAGGTTGTAATAACCATGGCGTTTCGCTATGTTAGCTATGTTTCTATGTTCAGATTCTAGAGCAGCCTTGGTGGATGAATGAGTATATGCTCGCTTAATTAATGTGTTGAATGCCGCTATTTTATATTTACAATTACATAAATTAACTTTTATGTAATTGTAAATATATTTTGATGGAATTTATTGTTATATGCTTAATAATAAATTTATTGGTTTACAGAACCTCCTGACAGTCCTACTAACATCCTTGCATCAGAAATTAGCAGTCGATCTATAACAGTTCGTTGGACACAACCTTATACAGGAAATAGTGCAATAACAGCATACAAAATACAATATAAAGCGGCATCAGGTAAGATGATCTTCTTAAATTACTTTATGCTGATTTAAAGTATCTATATAATTTTGTTTAAATTATATGAATTCTTGATTCAATTAGTTCATTAACAAAGAATTTGACTCTTGTATTAATAATCTTGCTTTAATTTATGGTGAGTATCAAGATTGGAATATCATATTTTGACATTCATAGATGTCAAAATCAATTATAACTATGATAATTAAAATATATATATAAGAATTAGAATAAACTTGTGAATTTAAAAAAATAGCTATAACTAGTATATTGTTATTTTTTATTGAATTTAAATGAATAGTGAAAGTTTTTCTGGATTTGTTTAGCATTACCTTCATTTTTCCTATACTGGTGAGAATGATGATTGATGGTCACATTATTTATATATAGTATAAAAATTTGATGATAAATAATGTAACTATTGGTTGTTTTGTAACAAATATACATTTCATTTTTTTTGAGCTTTTGGCATAGCCTACTGCTCTAAATGATTTAATTAAGTTGCTGAAATTGTGCTTTAATTGTTATAAAGAAACTCTGATTCACTTCTTTTCTTGTTGCACAAGTTAGAACAAAATTAATTTGAAGACACAGTCTGTCCAAAACTGGGAACCATCATTTATTTACTTCTAGTGTTCCAAAATGCAAACATTTGACAATCTGACTTTCTTTTTAGGCTGCTTGGCCATCAAGTTTAAAAACATCCTTAAAAAAAACACAGAAAAATATCCAATTAAAATTACAAATTTAAAATTGGAACATCTTCGTTTTCTTTCCATCCTTACAGCTCTGGGATATTTTAACTTTATATCCACTGAGGAAAAGGTACTGGTAAGTGTAGATTTTTTAGCTTCCCCTGGTGATGAATCTTTGCTAAAGTTTCAATTGTAGAATTTGCCATATGATGAAATTCTACAAGAAAAGAAATATTATGTACAATTTTTAATATAAAGTTATGGTATTTCTGTTGATAGAAAAAATATCATACATTTATATACATGCAGTAATTATTAATAGTTTATTTACTGCTTGATTCTGTTTGAAGTCTTTGCTTAACTCCTATTAATTTAATAGATGACTTAGAAAAACATTTCCTGTGTTTATTTGCATACAATTAGAAAAATTAATTATTTTTGTTAGTCCTTTCATTACATTTTGTTATTTGTGATTCATCATTTAATGGTTTCAACTGAAAAACATAAATAACAGCAGAAAATGTCAAAAACAATTTGAAAAATACAATAATAATGTCTTTTTCAATCCTATAATAATAATACAGTTTTGTAAAATTTCATTATTAAATTATTGAATAAGAAATATTTTTCTGTTGTTATTGTGTAAATTACAAAAAAAAGTTTAAATCATTTGAATGTTTATTGTTACAAAAAGGATTTCTTTTTTACATGATAGATTAATTGTTAAAGTGCAAAAATCCACTAGATAGAAATTAAGTGATTTAATCATTAAACTACAATCTATACTCAGATTTTTTACTGTATATCAAACACACACATTACAAAAGTTGAACTTTATACTTCAAAAGTATTTCAGATGAAATTCACAAAAAGAGTTGATGATATCTTATACAATTTAGTTTTTAAACATATAAGTTTAATTCTAATTGTATGTTCAGCACAATCTTTTAAAATTACTTATCTTTTTCATTATTAAAATCAACAAATCACATTATATGATCTGTATCAGTCTGTATACAGAGAAAAAGTATTGAGATTAATCACTTTGTTTATGTTTATAATAACTTTCAAATAAATTTAATTCATTATTGAACAATTTTGGAATTTTCTTATCGAAAGATGATATGTTCTTATAAATTTGGTAAGTATGTGTAGTCTAAGATAACATGATATATTTTTTATTTTGTCATTGAGCAGCTTGTTACTTTGATTTTGAGGAGGATGAATATTTGGACCAAAGTCCAAATATTCATCTCACAATAGTATAATTTCATTTTAGTTGAAAGAGAAAGAAGTAAAAAGAAACACAAGAATGAAAAGAAAATTTTAAACTATTGTTATTTATTAATAAGTTTTTAATATCATTCCAAAACAAATATAGTTTTCAGAAATGCAAATATTATTTATTTTTATTAAAAAGAACAGTAATGCTTGTACATTCATAAGAAGTAAGCAATTTTGTTGGTTATCATAAATAAGCACACTGTTTGTTGACAAAAAAAAATGGTAAGATTTAATTTCCTACTTTTCATTACAGGAGTTTTTATTTTTCTTTTTAAATTATTAAATAGGAAATGCTGCCCTATACCTTATGCAAAGCGTTTTCTTTTATGCTGATATTGCTGAATATTAGGTATTTGATATATTGTAACAGTAACATCTGAGTAATTATTTGGTATTCAGTATTTAGCAAAAAACCATATTTGGTCCATCACTACTTTATACAAGTTTCTTAATTTTTAATTTTATGACTGGCAAAACTTTTAAAAAAATTTTAAATATATGAATGTGCATGTCTATGTCTAGTGAAGCAAGCAGCTATGGATATGTCATTTTTCTAGAAGTTTATAAATAACTTAAATAAAAATTAGTGGAAAAAATTAGTGGAAAAAACCATCACAATTATGATATAGTTACAAATAAAGCAATCATAATTGTGATGGTCATCTTGAAATATGAATTACTAGGTATTTACTCTATACACTAAATAAATTATATATATGGACTACATATATACATAAACTTTTACAACAACATTTTGTAAATATAAATAAATTATTATTATTAAAAAAACTAGTAAGTAAATTTTGTAAAATTTGTGAAATATTTTTGAACTGTAAAAAGTTTTTTTGATAGAAATAATTGTCAAAATATATAAATAACTTTTATAATTTATAATCTAATAATTGAATGAAAGGAATCACAAAAATGTAAACATTTAATTTTAAATCTTATAAAACATTAAAAAATTTTTATATATATATTTNTTATATATATATATTTAATGTTGTTCCAATTGGCACAGATAGTTGGGAGACAGCTGAACGAACAACATCATTATCTGGCAGAGAAACTACAGGGATGATAAGAGGGTTACGACCAGTAACAAATTATCATATTAGAGTGTTGGCTGAAAATGCTTTAGGTTGGAGTGAACCAAGTCAAGTAGTTCATATTACAACAATGGAAGAAAGTAATTATATTATCAGAAAATTTCTTATATAATTTTCTTATAAATCTAATTTAATAAATTACTATACTGTATATTTTTTAAATGCTTTGAGTTTCTTTTTATTTGTTTTATTAAATTGGAACTACTCTTTACAATGTTATTTATTCATTAAAAATAATGCAATAATAAAGATATCTTCAGTCATCTTAAATGGGTATTATCAGATTCTAGAATATCATGATATTTATTTAAGATGGCTGAAAACATGCTTGCTATAAATATGTTTGCATAATTACTGCTATATTGTAAAAGTTTTCTATTTTTAATTGTTTGAGCCATACTTAAGAAACATAGCACTGCAAACAAACCTGAAGGAGACAACACTTTTTGGATTATTAAACACTGCATTATTGAGATCAAAATTGTATACTAAACATATTAGGCTGGAGATGCATGAGTGTATAAAGTATGTTCATTAAAAAATACAATAATACACATGTGGTATCTAATAGAAAACATAGTACTGCTACAATATGTTCCATGCATGTATTTTTTAATGGACATGGAATGAATGTACTCAAACTACAATGGACATCAAGTTTTGTCAATGCATGTCATTGAATACAATAGAAGAGAGTGTAGTTAGTCACACAAGTGCAAAATTTATCTTCTGTTTTTTACAAAAATGTTGAATGATACTGAAATATTAATATGAAGTTGAGAGGAAATCATTATTGTGGAATACTTCACACACAGATTATAAGAACAAAAACAAAAAAGTCTCAGTGTTACTCAATAAAAATTCATCAAAGGAAATTTTAGACATTCTGAGAAGTTTATATTTTATTTAGAGAAGACTCTGAAATAGTGAAAAGATAGCCACATAGATATTGTTTACTGTTCAGGGGTTAATTCACCAGTTTCTTTGTTTGGTTGTTTGTGTAATTTTTAAATATTTTTCTATTAAATAAAAAATACAGTGGGTGATTGGTTAACAAACATAATTCCTTCCAAGACTTTGTTCGCTATCCGAATTGTTCATTAACCGATTATCAATTTACCATAGGTTTTAATGGGAATTTAATTAATTTGTTCTGGAGACCCCCAAAAATAAAAAATATATACTTTCCTACTACATTTATTTATATGTAATAATAAAAATACATACATACACAGTCTTGTGTTTTTATTAGTCATGTTTTTCCCATTTGAAAGGGTTAAAGAATCTGTCTGATGTTGATTGCTTTTCTCTCTTCAAGATTTTTTGTAAGTAATTAATAGGATTGCAATTGTAGAAATCCCCAAGCCTCAACCTGGTTTGGATGCCATTCTAAGACCGTTGTTCTGAAATCCTCCCACTTCTTCAAAGGATCTTTAATAAAACATATCGGCATTAATCCTCTTTTTCAGAAGAAAACATATCTCGCTGAGTTTCTTGGTGTTCTTCATTCAAGAGTTCTTGGCATTCTTCTGTCGTCAGATCCATTTCAGGTTCCATTATGAACTCTTCAATGTTCTTTATTTCTCAGATGTGATTTTTGTTACTCCTTTATCTGCTTGAGTCTTTTTGATTATACAGTGTTTTTCTTAAATAAGATTGAACTGCGGCCTACTGTAGACCTGTTCACGACATACTGCCCAGCAACATTTGCATCTGTTTTTCTTTTCGAAAGGTGAGAGTATAATAGCAAAGGTAGAGAGTGGGCAGAAGATGCCTAAACTTAATGAGTCCCTATCTGACAGTCTCACAAATACATAAAAGAATTGTTTTGTCAGAAAAATAAAAGGCTGGAATTACAAGGGAGTGTTTCAAGGTTCAGAGGATTACTATCCAATTGGTATATACCAGCTTGAGTGTCGATGTCGAAGTCTTCCACACTCTGAAAAGTTTCAAATTGTTGCCCGAAGACAAGGGAAGACCAATTGGTATTCATTATTTTATGTTGCTTCTTCTTGTGTGGTATGATGATGTTATTTAGACCCGGTTTTCTGTAGATGTTAGTGCATATTTCACCTCTTTTGCATATGATGTTGACGTCAAGGAAATGGACATTAGTAAAGCTTTCCTGGTCCAGGCGCAACTTTAAACCGTAATTATTATTATTGATGTTATTTAAGAAAGCAAGGACGTTGATATTATTTTTCCAAAGAATAAATACATCGTCAACGTATCTAGAATAAAGAATGACTTCTTCTTTGAATTTCGGTAATAAAGAATTTTCTAGTTGACATAAACCAGATTGCAAAGTATGGGCGACATAGGGCTGCCCATAGGAACTCCCCTGTTTTGCAGGAAAATATTTCCATTAAATTTGAAAAAGGATGTGTAACAGATTAAATCTGTGAGTTCCAGAATGTCCTTACGGTATTTTTTGGAATTCTCTATGTTGTTAAGCATAAAGTCTCTTAGGGCACAGAAACATGGTGGTAGTTTTATAGATGGATATAACGAATCAAAATCCATGACCGTCATATATTCATTGTCTTTGAGATCAATATCTTTGAGCTTCTCTATTAGTTGCAGTGCATTAGTGATGGTATATGGGTGACGTTTTCTTTGGAACGAATGAAGTTAACTAGTTGCTTTTCAATAAGAAATGTTGGAGAACTGCATTTCTCTAAGCAACTAGTTAACTTCATTCGTTCCAAAGAAAATGTCCACCCATATACCATCACTAATGCGCTGCAACTAATAGAGAAGCTCAAAGATATTGATCTCAAAGACAATGAATATATGACGGTCATGGATTTTGATTCGTTATATCCATCTATAAAACTACCATCATGTTTCTGTGCCCTAAGAGACTTTATGCTTAACAACACAATAAATTTAAGAGGGGTTGTGGGGAGGCGAGGAGAAAGAAGGAGAGAGTCAAGTAAGGGCAGAAGTGAGAAAGACAACAGTTGGTGACGACATGAAAGTGAAAAAGGACAAAAAGACATTACGAAGGCGAGAATATTATCATTCTATCAAGATGGTTACAAATGCTGTATTATTGTCATTTCTATTTCTCTATCTCAATAACTATCCCTACATTTATTTTTATTGTTTTAATAGAAGTTTATTACAAACTTATTATTATAGAAAAATACCTGTAAATTATAAAAAAATTTTTATTTAAAACTTTTTACTGTTTACTTAGTTACAGAAGTTATGTGCATTGTAGTTATAATAGCAGAAAATGGATTCTAATAACTATAAATAACTATTTGCTGAAATACAGAAACTATTCTACTCTCGGCACTGGGGTGAAATCTACACTACACTATCTGGAACCTGTAACCAGTGTGCGATGTGTATATACTGTATATCGCTGTTGACAAACGTTTTCGAGCAATCTCTTTGCTCTTCTTCAGATCAACTGGAATTCCCTGGATAGAGTGTATTCTATTTGTTGGGATTGGGTATCAATTCCAACGGAGTGGGTTGTTTCTGACATGTGCGATCGTGTGGTGGGGAGGAAGTGGCGGGTTGGCATCCAACAGTGATTGCCAGGCCAGAGACAGAGTCAGCTCTTCTTTCCGGTTTATGCACGTGGTTAGCCGGACTTTGTCTCTGGCCTGGCAATCACTGTTGGATGCCAATTTGCCACTTCCTCCCCCACCACATGACCGCGCATGTCAGAAACGACCCACTCTGTCGGAATTGACACCCAATCCCAACAAATAGAATTTATTTTATGTTATAACTGTAACCTAAAATTTGCAATGCTTTTAACCAGAGTAATATTAAATAAAGAGGATTGAAGAA
Source organism: Centruroides sculpturatus (assembly GCF_000671375.1). Taxonomy (NCBI): domain Eukaryota; kingdom Metazoa; phylum Arthropoda; class Arachnida; order Scorpiones; family Buthidae; genus Centruroides; species Centruroides sculpturatus. Next base: position 285,020 of record NW_019384904.1, read on the forward strand.
GGAAACATTGTCCAAAATGCATTTTTTTTGCAATCAATAAAGCTTGTATATCCATCCCAGCTGTGTTCTTGTGCAATTAGTTCTCTTAAGCAATCTTATGCTTACTTCCAATGATATGAAAATGAAAACAAGAACGGTAAGATACTCGTACATGATTGCCTCATTTCTACAGCATCATGCAAATGAATACTTATGATAAAATTAGTTTATAATAAATTTCATCTACATCTTGAATTAATAAATTTTAATATCAAGCAATATTAACACTTAACTTCATTACAGTGATATTTCTTTGATAAATGAAATAGGTGAATATTTATATAGGTTACATATGCAGTATATTCTAATACTACTATAAAATAATATTTACAGTCTAAGATATTTCTTAAACAATGCATGTTTAATTTACCAGTAAACTGGAACAATTGACTAAAACAAAAACAAACAAAAATTAGCATATGTACTTACTCCAGCATAAAACATTTAATGGCATTTCTTAAGACTCAGAACAAGGATGGATACATTTTTACCTATCTATATAACAGTATTTAATGAAATTACAAATGTTTTTGACAGCACTGAGAGGCCTTTCTCAGATAAAAAAAGGCTATCTGCTGGTATTTGTTTGTATTAGTGTTAATTAAATAATGCATATTTATGATTTTCATGATAATATACAATTATGGAATAATTTTCCATGCTTTAATGAAATTGTTTTTTAAATTGTTCACATTTATTCTAAATAGAAATATGCTGTAGAAACTTAAACAATTTTACTATAGACTAATTGATATAAACAAGAGTTTTGTTGTACATCATTTTGCTTACACTCAGTTCCAAAAAACAAAATTTTAATTACAGTAGAGTGTCGATTATCCGAATCAATTGGGGACTGGGGTTGTTCAGAAAATCAATTTTTCGGATAACTGATTATGTACAAAAAAACATATTATTAATATAGTGTATTAGTATATCCCAATAATAGTATATTAATATATCCCATATTTAAATTTTTATCCATTGCATGTCACTTCGTGTTGCATTTTTGTCAATGTTAAGCCTAATGAAAATTTTTATAATAATAATGATGGCTATTGTATTGTTAAAAATTAATTTCTAAAATATAATTTTTTTTCTTTTTATATTTTTCAATATATTTATTTTGTTTATACAAAATAAAGAAATAATCTAGTATCAAAAACGTTTGATTCAGCACAACACAGTCTGACTGGAACGCTTTCGTTTAACTGACGTTTCAGTTGATCAGCATTTGGATATTCGACGCTTTACTGTATTTCTAAATGTGATATTGATTTAATACTGAAAATTATACATAATTTAAGTGTTATTTCTAATTTCTATTAGATTTACAAAATTTTTGCAATATTTATTCCTGTTAAAACTGTTTTGAAATATTTTTTGAAGTCATGATTTCATTTTAACTTACTATTTTCACCAATTATTCAAAGTTTCTTTTTATCAATTATAACAGCACCTGAAGGTCCTCCACTTGGAGTGAGAGCTGTTCCAATTGCATCTCAATCTATTCGTGTGACATGGCAAGTGAGTAGAAATTTAAAATTGTTTGCATTTATAAAATAAATTTAGAAATCATTATTTCTGATTATCATATATGTAACAAAATGTTTAAAATGTGTATATCTAGAGAAAACCCAAACAGACAGTAACTCTGCTCAGGAATCTGTTTCATTAAAATATTTTTTTTATCATCAATGTTGTAGATGTGCATATTGGATTAATTGGTGTGAGTGAACTGGAATAAATACATTGGAAATTAAAATTTGTGCAATATATGATAATCACATGTATATAAAATGATAAACTATACAAAACTGCTCAGAATTAAGCTTCTCTTCCACTATCACTCACTGATTCAGTAAATAATTATCTTACATTTAAGAACAATTAATGAAAACAAACAATATGTATAGCTCCCATTTATTCTAACTAGAAATATGTTAGAAACTTAAACAATTTTACTATAGACTAATTGATATAAAGAAGAGTTTTGTTGTACATTATTTTGCTTACACTCAGTTCCAAAAAACCTCTGTGATGTTAAGTGAAAACTTTGTTTGAATGAAAAAAAGGAATCATTTAATCTATATTTATTGCAGAATTGTAGCAAAATAAATGAGTCATCTCTGAAGAAATATTTGACTAAGTATTATATATAAAATATTTATTTATTTATTTCGTCTTTTCTTTTGTTAAAATAAAAATGCAACTAGAACTGTTTGTTACAAATCTACGTTTTCATTTATAACAACAACTCCTAACCCAAATTAATCTAAATATTTTGTAAATTAAACAATAAAGACCTAATTTTGCTTGTGTTTATAAACAAAAACAGACAGTTAATAAATAAAATATTCTAATGAATTTAAAAGCAGAATTTTAAGAACCAAAATCAAAACCTGATAACAAAAAATATAATATAAATTATAATCAAATATGAAGAATTTCAAAATTTCTAGAATACATTCTGTTTTTTTCTTACATTCTTCTTTCATATTCCCAGAATTAAATGATGTAATCTAGTCTGTGCTTCTCAGAAAGAGAATATTAATAGTAAAATAGTAGATTATTGTATAATTACAACTAGGCAATCATCTACTAGTAATAATCTTGCATTTTTGAGAAGTGTAGACATTTGTTCATGGTTTTAATGTTTTGAAGTACTAAAAATAATGTTTTGAAGTACTAAAAAGAATGCTCCTTTCAGAAATTATTCCAATATGCATTACTTAAAGGAAGCATTTTGTCTTTTACAATATTCATTGTCAGTGGCATTTGAATAAGCAAAATTCACTTTGTAATGTGTTGTAAATCAGGAATGTAAATTTTGTTTATTTGATCACTGTAATCTTATCAAATGTGGTTAATGAAATGGTGTTTCTGGTTTATTCTCGTGGTGTAGCTTGACTTAAATTTCAATTAGACAATGTTTGAATGATGTATAAATGGCCCCTATACTTGAATGGTCTAAAGATAAAATATCTGCATTTACTTTTTTATTCATCATTAATCTCTAATGAACATATTGGATTACAATGCATTTTTGATTTTAAATGACACTTTTAGATAATAATTTTATAAGTAGATGATGATACTCTCTAATTTGTAAATTTGTTAACAAATTATAATTTGAAACTGATTCAAATCTACAATTTTCATATGCTTGGCAGTTATATTATCAATAGCACTAAACTAGATCATTTTCAGAACATACAGGGTGTGATGTTTACAATAAAATAAATAAATTAATTCAAAAAGAAACATGTAAATCATATTGAAGTTCCATGGAAATTAATTAATTTTTCAAACAGAACAGAATGTGTTGTTACATGATTTGTAAAGATCACATGATACTGATGTCCTTATAAAAGAACCAATATTATGCAGTGTGCTAATTGATAGGACACTGCAGTAATTTCTTACAGTCATAAACAGTGTTGTGAAATGATTACAGTAATACCCAGAACTTACACGATAGGTGGGACCGAGCGGTAACCGTGTAAGTCGGGATATAATTTCGCATATAAATACATACAAATAATTTTTAATTGGGGCCAGAGACTAAAGAAAACAATAATTTAGAAAAAAATGTTTAATAAAATCTTAGATAATACACATGTATAACAAATTAGGCCTATATTATTTTAGTTTTTCACATTTACCTTATTATTACGCCATAATTTTAACATAGTTTCCATCTCAGTGATAATACTGTAAAGACATTTACGAATGGTGCTTGAATTTAAAGATTGAGCATTTTTCACAGCTTCGAGAATTTTTTCTTTGCCTTTTATAATCGTTCTGACTGACAATTTCGGTAGATCAAACTTTTTTGCCAATTCACAAATTTTCATTTTTGTATCGAAGTTTTTTAATAATGGGTACGTTCGTAAAGTCAAACGAGTTAAACGCGTTAGTAACGAATCGTTCGAAAAGTCTAACGAAATAGGAATAACGATGACGTCATTCTCGTTTAACTTGTTCGACTTTACGAACATACCCAATGTTAACTTTACATTCCAAAGATAAAGCTTTTCTTTTCTTGTTTGATGCAGAAGAATTAGTTCTACTTCGTTTCGATGACATAGTAGAGTCTCTCGAGTCTCCGTAGATATAACAAACACAGAAATAAATAACACAAAATAAATTGTAGCTATGTGTGGATTCCACGCAACAGATCCGAACATATAAGCTGAACAATAGTGTGGGGGGAGTGAGTAATCAAGGGTTGCGTGGCGCTCAAACAAAAGACAAATCAACAAGATTTTAAAATCGCGTAACTCCGGGTTCGCGTAAGTCGGGGTATTACTGTATACTTTATGAGGAAATGAGATTAAATGCTTGCTATTGTGCATTTTGAGTCCACAAGCCCTTTTCAGCAACACCAAGAGCAAATTGTTTTGAACAATATACCATACAAAGAATAGTTAGCTTTAATTTGCTATGTTATGCTAAATTTTCTTAAAATAATTTCCTTCTGCTATCTTTACACTTGGGAGAGTGACAGGAAAAATTTATTACTGTGGAACTATCATGCAATTCAAACTTGATTTTTGTTTTCAATGAATTAATTAATTTTGTTGTAAACACCACTAATGCCACATATACTGTTGCAATGCTGCTTAGATCGCTCTTGTATCTGGATAAATGTTAAAGTGAATATAGTGTATACACTTTAGAATTTACTTATAATACATTTTTAATTTGACTAACAAAGTAATAACTTGATAATTTTTGTATAAATTTTTACTGACTTTTGCTTAATTCTTGGAAATCAATAATTTACCTTTTTATTTTTGCTTACATTTCATGATTTTTCTGTAAAATTTTCTTTAAGTTATGCATGAGCAGAATGGTGTTATAATTTTGATGTTATCAATTAAAATTATTATAGCATTGTTTATCTGGAGTCAACAGGTCTTTCTCCCATGGATTAAGTGCTGGTTTGACTGCAAAAAATGGATGCAGCAGTAAGATAATATGCCATCCAGTATTTTCAGATTAATAATGTGAATGTTCTATACTGGCCTGCAAGAAGTCTAAATCTAAATATCATGGTATATCTGCACTTTTAAAAGATATACTGTTACAAAATATTTTCTAAGATTAACAACTGTGAGAAAGTCATTGAAGTCACCAATTAGGCTGCTACCAATTTAAACAAAGCCAAGATCAAGGATCTATATAATCTGTACAAATACAATTTCTTGAGATGATAGAAATAAAGGTCTGATTTTTCTCCATATCTGATCTCCCTACTTTGTCTTTGGCATGATATGTGCTTGATTCATTGGTTGTAACAAACATTCTATCCATGTAGCTCTCTCATGTATTTTATGACAGAGTTTCAGCAGTCCAAAAATTTGCATTTGGAAACGAGTTTGGTGTCCTTATTATATTTATGTTAAAATCTTTAGTTTAGTAAAAACTATTAATGGAGTGTAAAACCTGCACCAATAGTGCCATTTCATACCTCTATATTGGCACCAAATGTGCCGAATGGTTCTGCCAAATGCTCATGGCCACAAATAAATAATGTAGACTGATGTACTTGGGACATGAATCTGAATCTGCCAATTAGTTTGGATTAGTGCAAAGTCCAGCATATTTTCTTTAGAATTCAATGTAATTTAAAATATTTTAAAATTATCATCATTAAATTACTTATGAGGTGACATCATCACCTGTTTCTAATTAAAGTTTCATAATAATTTAATTTGATTCCTGTAACTCTAATATTCCTATTTATATAGGTCAAATGCAATAATTTCTTATTACTATATATTTTATTTCAATATTTTGTAATAATTAAGGATCTTTTTTCCAGCCTCCAAGAAAAGAAATGAGGAATGGCATCATCAGAGGATATTATGTGGCATATAAAGTGTATGGATCAGATGATGCATATGTTTATAAAACACTTGAAGTACAAGATAATTCTAAAGAAGAAGTTATTCTTACAAATCTTAAAAGAGCTACAAAGTACAGCATAATTGTACAAGCATATAATTCTAAAGGCAATAGTCCTCCATCTGAAGAACTTATTTTAGAAACATTACAAAGTGGTATGTATATATACAAAAATATTTATAATTAATCTTTGCAAAATAAGCAATTACACATTTGTATATAAATCAAAAAATAATAAATAATTCAGTTAACCTTTTGATAATATGGGTTGTATATTGTCTTTGTTATATAAAGCAATTAAAAATATTCATCAGATTATATTAAGAATTAATAACCAGACATGAAGAAATTAGCTAGAGCTAGATGGTTAAGCCATCAACTCATGATAAATTAATTTAGAATATTCTGGAAAAAAAGGATCTGCTTGGAACAAGACTTGAACCCACAACTCCTGCTTATCATGCAGTTGTGTTGCTAGTTACACTACATTCATCTGGTTCACATCCAGAGTCATTAATTTAGATACAACTTCTAGCCTGCAAGAAGTCTAAATCTAAATATCATGGTATATCTGCACTTTTAAAAGATATACTGTTACAAAATATTTTGTAACAGTATATTTTGACTTTTGCTTAATTCTTGGAAATCAATAATTTACCTTTTTATTTTTGCTTACATTTCATGATTTTTTACTATACTTTATCATCCATGGCTCTCAGCTGACTAGTTACCCTGGTTAAATGAGGATGAGGCTGATAGCCATTAATTAATAAATGCCAAGTCCAATTTAAGAACATTATTCTGAGGGTCTTTCTGTAAAATGAGCAGGAATTCCAATCATCCTTGAATCATTTCACAATTAGGTTGACTTCTTTCTTTAACCTTTTGACCTGGAACTAAACAGGTGGTCAACAGAGGCTACTAATTTTGATGTTATAAAATGGTTGTCACTCAGCTGATGATTCCAAACACAATGTAAGAAGGAGAGATGAGGGAGCTCTAATAATTTTATACACTAAAACTCATCCACATTCCTTTCATTGTTTGCCTAGAATCTGCCAGATGGCAGGCACACCATGTAACATTGTCTATTTTTCCATTGAAGTATATAAATATAAACTACTACTTAGATTACAAAATTTGAATTTACTTTGATTTGTAAAAATCAAACTTTAAATTCAAATTTTGCAGAGAGAGATAGCGTAATTAAAGATTAAATGACTGAAAATAGAAAAATGTTTATTTACCGTATTTACTCACATATAAGACAAGGTTTTTATTCATTTATCACAGCTTCAAATTCCTAGGTCGTCCTATACACACGAGCAAAAGATTCTTTGTATTTTGCAAATAATTTTTGTGAACCATGTATTTGCATTTTTTACCAGATGCTTACCCTCTTGTATTTAAAAACATAAGTATTATATCTGGATTCTTTGAATCGTTCTTGTATATTGTCAGGAATAAAGATGAATAGCAATAGGAAAAGCAAAGCTTTTGAATTGAATTTCAATCTCATCCATTCTCATGTGAAAATAGATGATTATTCAAAAATCAGAGTTCGGAGAAACTCATAAGTGTAATCGACGGAGAGTGGATTCTATTGTTAAGAATTTGCATAAAAAAAGGTTTCTGATTGTCCAGCTTTACATGAATAAATTATGTTGTCGATTTTACAAGATTTTTCGTTAAACTTTAAAATGCCAGTAATTTTTGTGGGACAATGTGTGCATTTACATTTATTTAATATTTTACTTTGTGATTAAACGAAATAAAATTAGAATTGTATTAATAAATCTAATTTTCGTTATTTTGATCTTTAAAGTCACATCTTGTTCTATATGTGAGATTGTCTTATATGTGAGTAAATATGGTATTTATAATTATAATACAAAAAAATTTATTATGAAAGCATCTTTGAAATTTTTTTCTTTTGCTTTTCAACCCAAGCAAGTAATTTTTTTGTTTTACATATTGGCATATTCTCAATACAATATAGAAGAAATGCTATCTTACATAATGAATTATGTAAGATAGCATTTCTTCTGCATGTTCTTTACATGGAAATTGCAATGCCTTGTTTTATGCAGTCTTCATAAACAGATATTTTTTCACAGTTTTGTATTTGTAGCCAAATCCATACTTTTGGATAAATCCACTTCTATTTTTCACATTATCAAGTTTAGCTTCTTTTAAATTGGAAACAAGAAACTGCATGTAGAAAATGCTTTAATGCAAACTTGACATTGTTTTTTCTCTGTAGACATTTTCTACATAAAACTCTTAGTAAATAATTCAGTCTCAAACTTGTGTTTTGCTGTAATCATGTTCCATAACAGCATCACATTCTGGAGGTATCTGAATTAAAAGAGTGCCCAGCTTTTTTTAAGGTTATTAATGTATGTGGTTTTTATTGAGCCAGAGGTTTCTGTTGTCAAAAATGAAAATATATCAATTCAAAAACTGGTTTTTGTTCATTAATAGTACATTTTCCATATGCAATGGTTTTATCAAAGAATAAATCATCAACAGTTGGTACAAGTGTATAAATGTTGCTTTGTTGTTGATCATTTCCCTCACCAGCTTGATGAATTGTACCAAAGAAGTGCTAACTTAAAAAAAACTAAACCAGTTGATGCAAATTTTTTACTTTAGCTTATATGCTTACCTCAAGTATATTTTGATTAATTTTCCCTGTTAAAAAATCCGTAATTTCAATCAGATCTATAGCTGACAGTAAAGTAACTCACATACCCTCAGCTATTTGGATAGTAGAATTTGCTTGTTTTTACACTGTTTTCTCAGGTGTTCAACCATTTGAGGTTATCTTTGAGTATGTACTGTACAACAGAAATAATAATTTAACAAAACTAGTTCTTTAAAAGAAAACTATAAAAGTCACAAAAAGCAAAAAAGTAAAAGTATGGAAATATTGTTATCTTTGTTGTAGAACATTTGATTCTTTCTCACATCTTCTGAAGGAAATTGTCTATTAAGAGCATCAAAAAGATCATTTATATGTTTTGTGAATCTGATTGTTGGACTCTCAGCAGTAATATTGATGTCACCCTGTGAGCAAAAGCTTCATTCCATCTGTAATTGAGTTGCTAAATACCTATAAGACAAAATAAAGTATTTTAAAGATGTATTCAAAATTACCTAAACCATGTTAGGTTTATCTAAATTTTAAGATAAATCATAAATACTATTATTCGTTGTATACTTATTCTAATAGAAACATGTTTGGATAGCCAATTTAACTTTCATTTTTTAAAAAGTGTTTGGATAAATGTGATTAGTAGTTAGTTTAGGACAAACTTTTAAACATCCTGCTTTGGAATCCAGGGCAAGTGAAACTTGATAATGTTCCCATTTAATGATATCATCATTCAAAACCTAAATAAATAAATAAATCAACTGTTAAAAAATATAGTATTTAAATAAGTTTACAAAAAATAGATTACTTCACGCATCATTCAGATGACAACAAAAGAATTTTCATATTTTCTGATATTCCTCATCTTATAAAGTCAATCAGAAAATGGCTTCTTAATAGACATAATTTGCATGTAATGTTTAGCATCACCTAAAACAAAACATCACAAAACTATGTAAAACAGGGCTTATCAAACTGTATAAAATTGAGGTCACATTAAGAAAAGGCTAATTTTATTTGTGGGATGCATTTTGGTTTTCACTGGACCCTCTTCAGCAACTATTACATAAATACTAATACCTGCAATATTTTAACTTAATTACTAAAAATTGGCTCTACAGATAGATAGTAGTGTATGTCCATATATCTGTAATCTTTAGTTTAAATATTGCAGGTATTAGTATTTATGTAATAGTAGCTGAAGAGTGTCTAATGAAAACCAAAATATATCTCACAAATGAAGTTAGTCTTTTATTGATGTGATCTTAATTTTCTAACACTCCAATATAGTTTGATAAGCCTTATATATTTCCACTAATTGGGAGTTTGATATAATTATGTAATTGATTAGAGGCAAGAAGCTTACAACTATATATGTAAAATAAATAGCTTAGATAAACTTAAAAATTTGATGGTAATTTGTTTATAATAAAATAAAATTAAAGACAAAACTGTCCAAAAAGGATCACCATTTATTACTTGTGTTCCAAGACAAAAATCTTTGTCTTCAATTTTATTTTATTAGAAATAATTCTCCATCGGATGAACTTTTACAGAGGTAATTTGTTTATTGAAGTTTCCGTTGATGCCCAAAAATTTCCACATACTTCTGTTTGTAGCATTTCAGTCTTTAATAGGGGGTGCAAAATGTCTGTCATAAATGAATCTGTTGATTTATAAAGTCTGTCTTTTGTGGGATGATTTGCTGTCACTTCAATAACAATTCCAGATCTTTAGATCCTTTAAATCTGCATTTCTCAACTGGTGGTTAGCAAGACCTAAAAGTCTGTGGAATTCTGTGAGGGTCTGTGGTCCATCATGGTGTAGGGATTTTAAGGGTTTGGGATATGAGAAAAATTGTGAACCACTGCTATAAATAAACTTACTTTTTCTGAACATGTGACATATCCATCATTGCATCCAGTCACAAAACATGTTTTTCCTATCATTAAACTGCACATTTCTAACTAATTTACTGAGAAAGACACTTTGCCACTAGCAAATGAAGCAAATATTGGTACCCAAATAATTTTCATTAGTAGTTGATGTTAGCCTGTGGATTTTTAAGGGGATCTTAAAATTAATGCTAATCAGGTTTTTCCAAAATGTAAACATCCCTGGGAAAAAAATAGTGAGTCAGATCAGAGGTCAGTGGGAAAAGTTGACACTTAGTTGTCAAGAATGCACTGTCATCATCAACAATCATACAATCATGTGACCCTTTTCCCACGATGAACATATAAAAGCGAGAGTTACTGGAAGCTCAAGGCGATCCAAAGGAAGTTATATTTGTTGAATGTGCCATCCTAGTCTCCTGGACCTCCACCAATTTAGATTAAGGAGAAGACCCTGGTTGGAAGACATAATGGCCCCGAACTTCCATACAGAATCCAGTCATTGCATACATCGGTCAATTAATGCATAGAGGTATTTTTGATAGCTGTGGAGAGAGAGTTCTCAGATTACTAACAGGAATAGGCTTAGTTACCCTTTTTGTATAGAACTTCATTAGTATTTAACCGCATGTAACCGCATTTAGCTTTCTATAACCTCCTGTAATCTAGATTTAGTCATATAATAAATACTTTGTTATAATACTGTTTTAAACCTTTGTTAACTGTCACTCTGAAACTTGGACACCTGCTGACTTGCTCAACTCCCTCACCACTCAAAGAAAAAAAGCCATCCAAAAGACAAAGTGGGCGAGTTTTACCAACTCGACATGTAAGAGGCAATTAGTAATTGACCTTGTGCCCTCTTATTCTCACATCATAAATCATAAGTAAACAAAACAACAATTTTTTTTCATGCATATGAATCTAATAGAGCACACAGTTACATGAAAAAATAGCCAACTACAACTATTGTGCAATCTGGTAGATAATATTTATTTGTTCACATAACCTTGGATGGTTTTGAAACAGAACTCTCTTACCTTTCCTTCTTACACCTTGATTCCAAACACTAGGTATGTTTATGTTTAGCTAACCAAACACAGGGTTTTTGGCTGTATTTCATGTCACTTCCAGTTTATTTTGTTTATCTGATAGCAAATGGCATTATCAATAGCTTATTATTAGCTTCTTCAGCCAAGATGTTAAATGACTTGACAAGTTTTTTCTATTATAACAAATATAGATAACAAAGCCTTAAGAGGAGATGTCATGAAAATGCTGTAATAGAAATTGTTTCAATTAAACAACTGATTGACTCAATCCATGCCTCTTATAAATGTATCATACAGATTACATAAGAACCATTCTGAAATTGTTAAAAATACTGAAAGGGAAATTCTTACTTCAAGAAAGATCAAAACTTTTTGCTGTGACAATCACAGTGCATTTAACTTTATTCATTTCAAATGCTCTTATAGGTAGTAAATCTTATTCTAAGTAATTGTATGCTGTAAGTCAGTGGTTCCAAAGTGGATGCTACCATCTCCTGAGTAAATCTAGAGAGGTGAAAAAAGTGGGGTTCTGAAGGCAGGGTTCCAACCAAACAGTAACCATAAGCAAGGGTTTGGGTCGCTGACAACCTTTCTCTTTCCTCAATTAAAATGGGTAAGAAGAAACATTGCATTTAATGATTTCCAGAAGTGGAAAAGAATGTATGGTAAGGAGAAAAATGTGAGGTTCATAGAAAAGTTTTTCTAAAAATATTTTCAAGCCTTTCTCACACAAGGGAAAATGGTTGGGTGCATTGGGGTACAAGTTTATGGAACCAAGGGGGCAGTGGGAATCACTGCTATAAATGCTATAAGTGAAAATTGACTCACCAGCTTAGTAGTAATGATATCTTGTTCCATAATTCTGCTGTTGAAATGTCTATTTGTTCTGCAGGTAACTGTTCTTGTGAGAATGTTAAATTAGTTAGCTCACCTGTTTGTAATGATGATTCGGCTCTTCTAGGTTCAGTATATTTGGTGATAAGATTTGATTCGGATTCCAAAGGTTTGATATTATTAGTCAGAAATTTTCGACAAGTAAGTGGTGGTTTTCCTCTCTTTGTGTGAGTTTTCCGTAAACGACCAGGATTTGGTTCTATTCCAGCAATTAGTAACAATAAAATAAGAAACTTAATATTATTTATTTTAGTCGAAAATAATTTAATAATCTTCATCTCTTGAATAATTAGACAAACTATGGAAGTGGGGAGAAATTCACGCCACAGCTGAGATGATCAGAGCATCCCCCAAATGCTGATTATTTAATCCAATGCTGCATATAACTTCAAAATTTGATATTGTAATAGAATAAATACTAAAATATCTAATAGTTTGAGATTCTAAGATTTTGAATGGTGTTAATTATTAATAATGAAAATTAAAACCATGCTTATTAAGATAATGTTTACAAATGTCAAAGTTAATAAAAATAGGTAATGTATTTTTTTTTCTTGAATGTATTATGAAACATAGCAAAAGGTTTCATAACTGTATTGTAAATATTTCAACTTTTACACTATATTTTTAAAAATTTTATTTATAGATCCTCCCATTTCTCCAACATTAATGTTGGTTTCCACAACAGCAACATCTATTCATTTGAAATGGAATTATTCTGATAAAGAAGATAGTCCTGTAACAGGTTGAGTATAACATTGGATTTAAAAAACTGTAGGCATATTATACTATATATATGATATTATAATTTATACATCTATTATCTAATTTTTTAAATTAAAAATCATTATAAAAATTTTTAAATTTTAGGATATTTTCTCTATCATATGAAACAGCATGGAACTTGGGAAGAAAGACAAGTTCCTAGTCATCAAACAACTTACACATTTCATGATTTATCTTGTGGAACTCATCATCAGTTTTATATTATTGCATTTAACACTGTTGGTAAAGGAAAACCAAGTGATGTCATTGGAATTAAAACACAAGGGTCTGGTATGGATTTTATTTTACTTTTTTATTAATGAAAAAAATGCTATTTTAGTTGAACATTTATAATTAATGAAAAAAAATATATATATATAGATATTATGAAACATAGCAAAAGGTTTCATAACTGTATTGTAAATATTTCAACTTTTACACTATATTTTTAAAAATTTTATTTATAGATTATATATATTTTTTATTTATGTATAAATTACCATAATAATAATATATGCCAATAAAAATAATTTTGGATCCCAGAGAAATGCCACACATGCCCTTTCAAAAAATTTTGTACTTTAATCTTACATGCTATAACACAAGATAAATATTTCAGATATTTAGCTCTCACACAATGTTATTATTAATAGATATCAAGAACAGATTGTTAAACATATGAAATTAGCAATTATCATCACCTCATTTTTGTAGTGAAAAGGATTGATAATTATTCAATGATTCAATTGTTTAAATTTTTTAAATTCTTCAAAATTATTAACAAATAATTTTTATAATGAAAATCTATGGAACATAGTATTATGTTTTATAATAAAAACCTTAGTATTTTTTTATTGGGACATTTTCTTTTGTCTAAACTATGCTGTTCAGCAAGTTATTATTTTTTTTGAAGTTGCAGTAGTCATTGATTGATAATATATAATTCACATATCTGTTTAACAGCAATAAATTCTAAAATAAGTTTTGCTTTTATTTCTGCTGTCACAGGATGTTACAAACATGTAAACTTCAATTGAATCCGCATTCAGCAGAAAGAATAATTACTAAAAATCATCACCAAACACCTTTGGCTGTTGAGATACACTTATTTGTTCTACACCAGGGGTGAGCAACCTTTTTAATCAACGGGCCAATTTAAATTTTAAAATTTTTTGGCGGGCCGCACATAAAGTATTACTTTATGTGCGGCCCGCCAAAAAATTTTAAAATTTAAATTGGCCCGTTGATTAAAAAGGTTGCTCACCCCTGGTGTAGAACAAATAAGTGTATCTCAACAGCCAAAGGTGTTTGGTGATGATTTTTAGTAATTATTCTTTCTGCTGAATGCGGATTCAATTGAAGTTTACATGTTTGTAACATCCTGTGACAGCAGAAATAAAAGCAAAACTTATTTTAGAATTTATTGCTGTTAAACAGATATGTGAATTATATATTATCAATCAATGACTACTGCAACTTCAAAAAAAATAATAACTTGCTGAACAGCATAGTTTAGACAAAAGAAAATGTCCCAATAAAAAAATACTAAGGTTTTTATTATAAAACATAATACTATGTTCCATAGATTTTCATTATAAAAATTATTTGTTAATAATTTTGAAGAATTTAAAAAATTTAAACAATTGAATCATTGAATAATTATCAATCCTTTTCACTACAAAAATGAGGTGATGATAATTGCTAATTTCATATGTTTAACAATCTGTTCTTGATATCTATTAATAATAACATTGTGTGAGAGCTAAATATCTGAAATATTTATCTTGTGTTATAGCATGTAAGATTAAAGTACAAAATTTTTTGAAAGGGCATGTGTGGCATTTCTCTGGGATCCAAAATTATTTTTATTGGCATATATTATTATTATGGTAATTTATACATAAATAAAAAATATATATAATCTATAAATAAAATTTTTAAAAATATAGTGTAAAAGTTGAAATATTTACAATACAGTTATGAAACCTTTTGCTATGTTTCATAATACATTCAAGAAAAAAAAATACATTACCTATTTTTATTAACTTTGACATTTGTAAACATTATCTTAATAAGCATGGTTTTAATTTTCATTATTAATAATTAACACCATTCAAAATCTTAGAATCTCAAACTATTAGATATTTTAGTATTTATTCTATTACAATATCAAATTTTGAAGTTATATGCAGCATTGGATTAAATAATCAGCATTTGGGGGATGCTCTGATCATCTCAGCTGTGGCGTGAATTTCTCCCCACTTCCATAGTTTGTCTAATTATTCAAGAGATGAAGATTATTAAATTATTTTCGACTAAAATAAATAATATTAAGTTTCTTATTTTATTGTTACTAATTGCTGGAATAGAACCAAATCCTGGTCGTTTACGGAAAACTCACACAAAGAGAGGAAAACCACCACTTACTTGTCGAAAATTTCTGACTAATAATATCAAACCTTTGGAATCCGAATCAAATCTTATCACCAAATATACTGAACCTAGAAGAGCCGAATCATCATTACAAACAGGTGAGCTAACTAATTTAACATTCTCACAAGAACAGTTACCTGCAGAACAAATAGACATTTCAACAGCAGAATTATGGAACAAGATATCATTACTACTAAGCTGGTGAGTCAATTTTCACTTATAGCATTTATAGCAGTGATTCCCACTGCCCCCTTGGTTCCATAAACTTGTACCCCAATGCACCCAACCATTTTCCCTTGTGTGAGAAAGGCTTGAAAATATTTTTAGAAAAACTTTTCTATGAACCTCACATTTTTCTCCTTACCATACATTCTTTTCCACTTCTGGAAATCATTAAATGCAATGTTTCTTCTTACCCATTTTAATTGAGGAAAGAGAAAGGTTGTCAGCGACCCAAACCCTTGCTTATGGTTACTGTTTGGTTGGAACCCTGCCTTCAGAACCCCACTTTTTTCACCTCTCTAGATTTACTCAGGAGATGGTAGCATCCACTTTGGAACCACTGACTTACAGCATACAATTACTTAGAATAAGATTTACTACCTATAAGAGCATTTGAAATGAATAAAGTTAAATGCACTGTGATTGTCACAGCAAAAAGTTTTGATCTTTCTTGAAGTAAGAATTTCCCTTTCAGTATTTTTAACAATTTCAGAATGGTTCTTATGTAATCTGTATGATACATTTATAAGAGGCATGGATTGAGTCAATCAGTTGTTTAATTGAAACAATTTCTATTACAGCATTTTCATGACATCTCCTCTTAAGGCTTTGTTATCTATATTTGTTATAATAGAAAAAACTTGTCAAGTCATTTAACATCTTGGCTGAAGAAGCTAATAATAAGCTATTGATAATGCCATTTGCTATCAGATAAACAAAATAAACTGGAAGTGACATGAAATACAGCCAAAAACCCTGTGTTTGGTTAGCTAAACATAAACATACCTAGTGTTTGGAATCAAGGTGTAAGAAGGAAAGGTAAGAGAGTTCTGTTTCAAAACCATCCAAGGTTATGTGAACAAATAAATATTATCTACCAGATTGCACAATAGTTGTAGTTGGCTATTTTTTCATGTAACTGTGTGCTCTATTAGATTCATATGCATGAAAAAAAATTGTTGTTTTGTTTACTTATGATTTATGATGTGAGAATAAGAGGGCACAAGGTCAATTACTAATTGCCTCTTACATGTCGAGTTGGTAAAACTCGCCCACTTTGTCTTTTGGATGGCTTTTTTTCTTTGAGTGGTGAGGGAGTTGAGCAAGTCAGCAGGTGTCCAAGTTTCAGAGTGACAGTTAACAAAGGTTTAAAACAGTATTATAACAAAGTATTTATTATATGACTAAATCTAGATTACAGGAGGTTATAGAAAGCTAAATGCGGTTACATGCGGTTAAATACTAATGAAGTTCTATACAAAAAGGGTAACTAAGCCTATTCCTGTTAGTAATCTGAGAACTCTCTCTCCACAGCTATCAAAAATACCTCTATGCATTAATTGACCGATGTATGCAATGACTGGATTCTGTATGGAAGTTCGGGGCCATTATGTCTTCCAACCAGGGTCTTCTCCTTAATCTAAATTGGTGGAGGTCCAGGAGACTAGGATGGCACATTCAACAAATATAACTTCCTTTGGATCGCCTTGAGCTTCCAGTAACTCTCGCTTTTATATGTTCATCGTGGGAAAAGGGTCACATGATTGTATGATTGTTGATGATGACAGTGCATTCTTGACAACTAAGTGTCAACTTTTCCCACTGACCTCTGATCTGACTCACTATTTTTTTCCCAGGGATGTTTACATTTCGGAAAAACCTGATTAGCATTAATTTTAAGATCCCCTTAAAAATCCACAGGCTAACATCAACTACTAATGAAAATTATTTGGGTACCAATATTTGCTTCATTTGCTAGTGGCAAAGTGTCTTTCTCAGTAAATTAGTTAGAAATGTGCAGTTTAATGATAGGAAAAACATGTTTTGTGACTGGATGCAATGATGGATATGTCACATGTTCAGAAAAAGTAAGTTTATTTATAGCAGTGGTTCACAATTTTTCTCATATCCCAAACCCTTAAAATCCCTACACCATGATGGACCACAGACCCTCACAGAATTCCACAGACTTTTAGGTCTTGCTAACCACCAGTTGAGAAATGCAGATTTAAAGGATCTAAAGATCTGGAATTGTTATTGAAGTGACAGCAANAATTTTATAACAATATATTGATGGAAGAAAGTCGATAAAATAAATTCAATTTTAAAAATGCTTGGCGGGCCGCATAAACATGTTTAACGGGCCGCAAGTGGCCCGCGGGCCACGTGTTGCTCATCCCTGCTCTACACTAATGTTTTCAGCTTTAATGTATAGGCCATCCTCAGATGATCATATGGAATGTCATAGCAAATAAACATGTTTCAGCAGCCAAGGTGTTTGGTGATGATTTTAGTAACCTTGTAAACTTTTTTACCTGTATACAAACATCTCTAAACTCGATATATAATATAGCTAAATACAAACCAAATGCCGAAAATCTATTGGGCTAGTTTAAGGCTAATTACTAAATGAATTACGTAACCAGTTTGGCTCTAGAGGTAAGCGTTAGGCGCCATCTCTTATTAACATTAATAATTATAAATAAATTAATTAATTTAAATAATTTAGAACCGCTGGGAGAAAATGACCGTCGATGGTTATATAGTTAGCTTTGATACACTGGAAGAGGAGATCGGACTGGAGGTCTGGATAGTGTAACTGGCAACGCATCTGCACGGTAAGCAGGAGTTGTGGGTTCGAGTCCCGCTTTGGGCCGATTTTTCTCCCAGCGGTTCTAAATTATTTAAATTAATTAATTTATTTATAATTATTAATGTTAATAAGAGATGGCACCTAATGCTTACCTCTAGAGCCAAACTGGTTACGTAATTTATTTAGTAATTAGCCTTAAACTAGCCCAATAGATTTTCGGCATTTGGTTTGTATTTAGTTTTTCTACCTGTTTACAAAAAATTTTTTAAAAAATTATTGAGTAGACAATACATACAAGATGTGTCTTTTCATTCAGTCCTTTCAAATGCACTTGAATTTTTTTTTTTTAAACTTTTTGTAAACTTACATTTTATAAAATGTCAGAATATGGATATAGTGAAGGGTTGGTGTCGAAGGTAACACAAAGAATAAGAGGACTAAAAAGGAATGTATGTTAGAGCACAACACATGTTCAAGACCAACTAAAGTTGGAACCCAAGTATAACTTCCCTTGACAGGGTTTACATAACTCAACTCACCCCTCACATTGCAGAGGAGAGACGATTACAAGGACAAAGGTCACATTCACAACTTCCTAACATAAAAATTAGCCAAGACAAATTTAATTTTTACCTGTTGTTACAGATTAATGATAATAGTAACTCCACCAATTTAACTATAATTATAAACATTAGCAATTAAAAAAGATTAAATGCTGTAAATCAAAACTTATTTTATATGTTAAATACTTATTAAATCATAAGAGGTGTTTTTTAACCTATTTCTTTCTAGATGATAAAAAATTTTTGAGAATATCTCTCTCACTTAAGTATTAATTTGGAAATTTATACATTCATACATTTCAAAATATGAATAAGATTCTGACTGAAAATGAGTTCCTAAAAGAGAAAGGAATACTTTTTAATTGCCTGAATTGTCTGGTTACCATAGCAATTAAAAATAAACAAAACAACCAAATCCAAGTTCATCTGAGGTACTAGTCATAGTCAAATTATACAATTGGATAAAATGTTGCTCTCTTAAACTTCAGTCATGTATGTTTAATAAAAAGTCAAAAATTAACACAAAGACATTTGTTTGCAGCAAAAGCAATAATTAAACCATTTTTGCTGCAAACAAAAGTTTTTGTAGGAATTTTTGAATATCCACAATTGCATATTTGCAATTTATAATTTATATTCACTACATGAATAAAAAGTCTATAATTAACTTTAAAAAGCTTCTAAAGTAGACATGAACCATAATTCGTTTATATAAGAAAAATCTGATTAACCGAAGTAGGAACAGCAAACATTTAAACAAACAATAACATACAAAAAAGAAGCCCTTTAAACTAGCATGACTCCAATGAAATTCTATTGAGTAGGAATTGCAAGTACAATATTTGATACTAGTAGTAGTAGATACTCAGTAATTAAGTATCAATAGCAATTTGTTTTATCTACTTCAGTTTTGTTACCTCTTAACAAGTAATGAGTAATGACTATCAAGTGAAAAAGTACAGATATCTATCCTTTAATAATGTACAAATTATTTTCTTCTGAATAATCTGCAATTTACTATTCATATCAGAGAGAATACACAATGTGTGGTCAGTTTTATGCTACTTAGTTCTGGAAATATGAAGAGGGAGTTTGAGAATAGAATGCAGAATATGTTCTACAAGAACATTGCAATATTTTCTTTTCTGATCAAGATAATAAATGACATATTTTATCATTGAAAGAATAGGAATACGGTAGAACTAACATTAATACACTTAATATTTATTTATCATTTTATATTATTTATACTCTTTTATTTCTCCAGTGTATATTATATGTTTAATTGAGA
This sequence comes from Centruroides sculpturatus, assembly GCF_000671375.1. Lineage (NCBI taxonomy): Eukaryota > Metazoa > Arthropoda > Arachnida > Scorpiones > Buthidae > Centruroides > Centruroides sculpturatus. The sequence continues at coordinate 305,333 of NW_019384904.1, forward strand.
AAGTAAAACACTCATTTTATACAGAATTTTTCAGTAATAATATCATTGCTTGTTTGTAAAATGCAGCAAATATTTATGAAAAGCCAGATTATGAGATTTTTTTGGCTGACAACACATTTTAAAATACTTAGTTTTATGATTGACCAATTGAAAAAAAAAGTTGTAGTGTTATCAGAAAAAATATTTAAATTAAATTGTTAGTCAAGCTGTGTAACTTTCTAAACTTAGATTAAATAACTGTAAAAATACACTGTAAATGACAACTAAAAATTTGAATAAATTCTATTTGTAAAATTATATTATGCTAATAAAATAATAATACAGAAGAATCATACAGAGATTAATGAAATGATACTAATTTTTTTAAAATAATTTAAATTTTCAGTGCCGATTGCACCGACAAAAGATGCCTTGTTTACTATTAATGCAACAGCTGTTGTTCTTCATTTAAACACATGGCATAGTGTGGGATGCCCCATTAATTTTTTTGTTGTACAATACAAAGCCCATATGCAGGCAGAATGGATTTTACTTTCTAATAATATTGTTCCAGAACAAAAAGTATCAATTATCTCAGATCTCAGCCCAGGTACTTGGTACACTTTATTGATGACTGCACATAGTGATGCTGGAGCAACTGAAGCAGAATACATTTTTTCTACATTGACATTGAGTGGTGGTAAGTTAAGTTTATTCTAAAATACTAAATCAATTATAGAATAATATAATTGATATCTGAATATTTCTAAAACTATAATTTTAGTTCTTAAGTTTTGTTAAATTTTATCTGGATGGAAATTAGCTGAAAAAATTAATAATAATAAAACACATTGATTTTTCATTTACATTCAGTACATTAGAAATTATTATGTTGACAGTTTTACTTTCACTATACAGCATTATTTATAATGAATACATTTTAATTTTAATCATAATAAGAAAATTTGTTCAGATTATAAATTTACTTCTTTTATTAAAAATATTCTTTTATAATCTGAAGTAAAATTAATAACTAAACAATGAAATAAAATTATCAAATGTATTAAATTGATTGCTGTTATGATTGCTTTTATATGATAACAAAAAAAAGCTTTAAATGTCACATGAAAAAGAAAAAAACTATAGAAAATAAAAATTATAATGTATTACATAGATGTAGTACAGAAAAAAATAAAAACTTGGAGTAATAAAATTTCTTTAAACATATATTATTTTATCCATTTTTAACTTGTCATTTATGCTTAAGCATAAATAATTCATACAAAAATATAGAACAATTCAAGAAAGCAAACATTGGAAAAATACTATTCCAAACTTTATTTTTATAAGAAAAAAAAGATAAATTTATTTAGCTTGGCAGAATTTTTATATAAAAATTAAGAAATTATTTAGTTTTTTTGTAAGCAAATCAATAATAGTAATTATTAACTGAAAGATTTACTTTTTAATATTATGTTTTTATAGCAACAATTCCCCCATTATCAAGTACAGATGATAGAAGACCTACATTTTATAAAAGCTTGAGTATAATGGTTCCCAGTGCTTGTGCTCTTGTTGTCCTGATTGTTATTTTAATTGTTGCTTGTGTTGTTGTAAGAAAAAGACGTCAGTTAGATAACATACCAAGAAGAGGTAAGAGGTTATTGTGCTTTCCATTTTTATATTTGGCATTTATTTCAGTTTAATATTATAGATAAGATCAATAAAATTCTGTATTATGAAATCCAAAATAAAGATTTTAAGTAAAAAAATTATAGTGAAAGTTCTTTAACAAGCTTCTCCAAAACTTAGGAAAACCGGTCATCAAAGGGGTGATGAATATACAGTACTATATAATATAAACAGAGTATTGTTAGTGATACACAATATTACACAAGCAATAAAGCAAAAACCATTTAAAAAATTATTTGTATTGATTAATAAATCATATGTAATCTTGCATACTGGTACACGAGTAAAAATGTCCTGATACTTCAAAAGTATTGATGCCAATATCAGTATCGAAATTGGAAATCTTGCCAGCTGTCTGTTTAGTTTGTCGCATTGCCTACCAGTTGTTTTTTTACTACTGAGAGGATACTATACTCATTATAATAAAGGCTGAGTTGGCTCAGAGCAGCAATTAATGCTTACTCAGGAAATTGAATTCAGGCTATCTATAGTCAGTGCATTAGTCAGTACTTCAGTTTAAACTTGTATGAAGTCTTATGTACAGTACACAAAAGAAGCCTCAGATCTACAGCCCTGCTAATGGAGTCTGTGGGTACCACTATAATGGGATAGGGGTGGATAAGAAATTGTTAGTGAAGAGGTAAAACAGTGTCTTTACATTAAAAGTTCTTTATTGTATTCAAATTTTATAAATATCAGTTCAAACAACTATATACAAATTATAGCTCATTTTAAACATCATTGATGGTCCAAGATGTTTAACAAACAAAAGTACTGCATAATGTTTAACTAAATATTTATTTTGTCTTTTGAACACTATATAGTGTAAATGCACGAACACTTGTCAATCTTCACCTTAAGTTTATTCAGTTTTTAGTTGATTTATAAATACTAAGCAGAGCTAATTGTATTAATTATGTTTATTAATCATATGTGTTATAATAGGACATATAAAAAACATCCACAAAAAGCTTTGTATCTTTAGTTGTAAATTTTTTATTAGCTTGATATACAATGTTTTTTATGGACTTTTTTATTACAATTAGACACAGTTCTTTTGTATTGTTGTAGAATTATTTAGATATGTGCTATTCTGGCCAAGACATATAATAACATATATGATATAGAGTTATGTAGCCATCACCAGCAGTTAAATGTTAATACTGTTGAAATTTCTTTTGGCTGTGTTAGATATATGTGTGGTTATAAGCACTAGAGTCATCAGAAGTATTTCACCAGTGGTTAATTGTCAATATCATTTGATGGATGTATCAGTTATATGTCTGACTATACAAATACTATAAATATTGGAAGTATCTCACCAATAGTTAAAGTATACTGTAGTCGTCAAACATAACCTACTAATAGGTGAATGTGAACTCATTCAAACATCACTCGAGAATGTGTTTGTTACACAAGTAATTGTGAGCAATTACGTTTTACTTTGTAATAACCAGAGTTTTATTTATCTTTAGTTTTTAAAAGTTGTATTATTTTTAGATATAATACTGTAATAATCATACTGTCTTAGTGATTCAAAATGCATTTATATTAGAGAGAGAGAATAATAAAAAATGTGTCAAATGCTAGCATTTGATACATTATTTATTGGTTTGTTGCAGTTCTAGACAACTGAAATTTGGAATAGAAGATCTGTATCAAAATCACTTGGTTTACAAATTTATGCAATCAATTACCATTGATTTTACATATAACATTGTTACTCTGTTACATATAACAGCCAGGAAAATGAAAATCTTGTTATAGAATTCAGGAAGAATGTTAGAAACAGAAAATAGAGACTGCTGTGGATTTCAGTTTATTTTTAGCAGTTATTAAGTATTATTTAGATATATATTTTTTAAGTTCAATGGCTTCTGAATTATTTTAGAGAATTTGTAGTAATACATCAGTGCATACAATTACATTGGGAGAATCTTTAATTCATTAAGAAACTACAAAGAACATATTTCTATTACTAAAATATAGGCATATATAGAGTGTTAGTTGTCAACAGATGTAACATTTGTATTGTCAGAACAACATATAATACCTTTTTATATATGGGTAACATTTTAATATGTTTAGAAGAATGATTAAAGTGGAGAATAAGAGAGATATTTTCCAAACAGAGACTATTGCATTAGCAGAATTTTACATAACAACTATGTCATTAATTGGAAAGACACATCATTAATGAGCTTTTTAAAACTAACTATTCTGTTCAGAACCATGAAAGGAACTCTATTGCAACATTTAAAAATCAGTTTATTAAAAAGAAAATAGGTGCCACAATAGATCAATAATAGTCTAAGCTGGAACTTCACCAGCATATACATGAAACACATCTTTCCAGCAACTAAATGTAATCAAAACAAACGTTTTCATTCTGATTGATAAGCCTTCTTCATGTTATAGAACAAAATTTAAATAGAAATTCTATTTTTGGTATAAAATATTCTTTGATGTAAATTACATTGTTTAAATCATGTGTTTTTGAGTTTTCAATATAACAATTGTATTTTATTTTGTGTTCTATTTTTTTTAAATACTTAAAAAAAATTATAACACAATTATGAACAAAAATAAAAGAAAAATAACCATGGTGTCTTCGTAGCTAGTAGTTATTACAGTGCATCACATCTTTGTTGTTTCTCTTTTTTTTTTTACGATTATCAAATAATGACTGCCAAGTAAAAGATAGTCCCACAGTCTCTGATATTAATGTATTGTTCTCTTAGGGTAAATTTTAAAATCTCCACAAATTGTGGAGATTTTAAAATTTACCCTAACAAAAAAAAAAAAAAAAAACACATAATGAACATAATTCATTATGTGTTTTTTTTTTTTGTTAGGGTAAATTTCTTCTTCAGGTTACAGAACCCAGATAACATGATGAATATGGTTTATGGTAATCATTCTTGCCCAATATACAAGCAAATCCAGGTAGTCAGCAGATTTCAACAGTACCCAACTTAAAAAACACATATATATGAACATAATAATAATAATAATAAAGGAGGAGGAAGGGCTGTCTGCTTTTGCAAACTTAGCCCACTACGAAGAGAAAGGAGTGAAGAAAAGGTTGAAGGAAGGGTTCTGAAGGGAGAAGTATAAAGGAAAATGGAAAAAGTAACGCTGAAAAAAGTTATTAGGACCTCAGAGCGCTGCATCGGAAATTATTAATAACCAAAATTACAAAAGTTGACAAGACCGTTATACACTATTAACAATTACGAGAAATGGTCCAGTTACAGTAAAATGCAAGACCCATTACGTATGGGCAGAACACAGCAATGTTACAATAACAATAAGAACTGATTAAAATTTTAACACGCAGAGAGAATGTAAATATCAGCTTACTATGATATAATAATACAGATTACATGGTATGTGAGGACCCGATACATGTAAATGGGATTTTTTTTTTTTTTAAATCTAGAATCTAAAACTAAACTAATACTAGACAACTAAACTATGTACAGAAGAATTCTACACAGCCGATCAATCAATCGCTGATAACATCACTTTTCCGATTTTTCACTATCTTCCTGCTCATCTTGTCTGTTCTTGTTTTCATTCTGAAGAACTTTTTCTTTCCTGTAGAAGTCTGGCAGAAGAGCCCTGGTGCTCTCAATAAACCTTTCAAAACACTTCCAGAGATTTTTCTTATCAAAAATGTTTTGTAGTGTCGGTGGCCAATTATGACCTTCTTGAAGGCATTCCCTATGGAATGGAATGCATTGATCCTCATATCGTTCACAGTGGAATATAAAATGAATGGCATCTCCTACACTATTATTGTCGCACCAGCATTTATCAGTGTTTCTCTTCTTAAAGTGTTAGAGGTAGGCCATAAAATTGCCATGCCCCATTAAACATTGGGTGGTTTTGGATCTAGGTTTGTAGTAATTAGCCTTGATGCAATTAGTAATAGAGGGAATAAACTAGTGGCAAAGTCTCCCCGTTGTAGAATTATTTCAATTTTCCTGCCATTCAAGTAGTGCCCATTCGTTTAAGTAATTTTTCAGTGTTGATTTTGGTAACCTGGTATATGTATCCTGCGTCTTGAGAGTACCAGCCATTTTGGCCAAAGAATCGGCCAGTTCGTTTCCTTTATATCCTTTTTGAGCTGGTATCCAACTGAATTGAATATTGCGGGTAGTACTGAGATATTGTGCTACTTTAATAACTTCTTTGTCCAGTAGCGTGAGGTTTTCAGTTTTTGCCAAGACATGGAGAACCACCTTACTGTCAATAAGGAATTTTATGTTACCTTTTATGTATTTATTTAAGTTATCTTTTATTTGGGTGATTGCTTCGTACGTGGCCCATAGTTCAGCTTGCATAATGCTACAATATTTAGCAAGTTTTAATCTGGCCTGATATATTGTCTTATTGTTGTTGTTTTGAATGCACACACCAGCTCCCACTCCACACTCTTGCTTAGAACCATCTGTGTACACTATCCACTGAAAGTATCTGTTTGTTTTGGGATTATAATCAAAACTTATTTCGTAGCTGTGCATGTCAGCTGGGTGTAGTTGGAGGCATATATCATTACTAGTTCTATCAATTTCATATTTTTTTAATAATATCAGGTATATTCTAGTAGCTGTTTGGAATCATTTTATTTTTAATACTTTTTTCAATATCCTCCTGTGTGTAACTGTGTAGCTGAATATTAGTGCAGAGCCAATTCCAAACTGTTTTTCTTGCTGTGATATGTATTGGCATTAGTCCAGCCAGTACCAGTATTGCATCTGTCGGAGCTGTTCGATAAGCACAAGTAATCCTTATTGCTGTTCTTCTCTGTATCGACAGTAATTTTTTGCAAATGTGTGTTGTTAAGTGCGTCTTGCCATACAGGGACAGCGTATAAAATAGCTGGCTCAATTGCCATCTTATAAATTAATTTGCTGTTTGTAAAGTTTAGTCCCCAGTGTTTTCCAATAATCCAATTGAGGAGGTTAGCTCTTTGACTCGTTTTCTTGCTAATTTCATTCACATGATGGTGACAACTGAGCTTTGGGTCAAAGAATATTCCAAGGTATTTCAAAACTTTCACCTGTTTAATTCTGTTATTATCCATACGAAGTTTAAGGGTTTTTTTTGTAACTATCCATGTTTATTTTTTCGAGTACACACCATTGCTTCACACTTTGCATAGTTAATTGCGAGCATCTGTTCCTTGCTCCATTGCAGTATTTTGTGAAGTGTTCCATTAGCTTCATCGGTCAGTTTATCGCAACTTTTATTTGCTATCATTATAAGTAAGTCATCAGCAAAAGCTTGGACCTTTAGATCATTGCAATGGTCAAAATTCATCAGTAATTTATTGAACACCAAATTCCATAGCCCCGGCCGCTACAGGAGCCCTGTGGACAACCCCTGTTTATTATTCTCCTTATATGAATGTAGTTGGAGAGAAACTCGATGAATCTTTCCTTTAAGTAACTATCTAATAATTTGTTGACACTTCTTGGATTGTTAAGTTTCTTTTTATTTCTAAAGACGAGTTGATATGGAATTTTCCACGGACCTTTGGAGTTTGTCTTGTTACAAGCTTTCGTTCTGGTAGCATTTATACTCTTTTTATACTCTTTAAGTAATTTTTTGTACTTATCACAAATTCTTTGCTTGGTTTCCTCATCCAACGTCCTTAGATACTGCTTTCTTGTTTTGTTAATTATTTTCTTTTGTTTGTCTAGCTCATTAGTCCACCAATGGGTTTTTCTTTTGTTTGCAGTAATTATCTTACCGGCTTGGTTGCCTGCATTTTGAATGTCTTTAGTCATGTGTTCAACAAAGGTATCAATGTCTTGTTTCGTATGAATGTGTGGAAAGTCATGATTTATCCAAGTTTCATTAAATAAGTAACGAAAGAGGTCCCAATTTGGCTGTTTTATGTTCACCTGAGCATTCTTGTTGATGATATTTATGTGTTTTATTTGCGTAAAGATAAACCTATGGTCACTTGCCGAGGTACATAATAAAGTTTTGCAATTCTCTACTATTTGCACCAGTTCTGCTGACATCAGACAAACGTCTGTCCAACCTCTAGCGTGTGGCGTGAAAAAAGTCTGGTGGTCGGTCATATTAATCAAGACTAAACCAAACTCTTCCATCAAGTTAGTTACCAGACAGCCTCTGTTATCCTCCTGTATATTAAACCAAACCGCTGATTTGGCATTTAAGTTGCCAGCAACAATCACATTTTCACTATCCACTTTTCTTAGTACTTTCTCAAGTTCATTAACACCTTCCTCATCGTTCATATATGGCGATATGTAGGCGTTTATTACATATAAAGGAGGGTTGCGATGTATTATAGCTGTTGTAATTATCTCAGAAGAAAGGTGTGGAATCAGTGCTATATCTATCAAATTATTGTTCACCCCTATACAGCTTTTTGGAGTACCGCCATTATTTTTATAAAGGATTTGCCAATTTCCAAGCCTTACTATTGAGTTTTTTACTGTATATGGCTCTTGAATTAAAATCAGATCAGCTTCAATCTCATTAGCTTTATGCATCATTAAAGAGCTTGAAGCTTTCCCTCTTTGTGCGTTAATATGTAAAATATTAAGGCCTACATCAGAATTGTTGTGATGGTCTTTCTCTTGCCTATTATGATATGTGTTAGTCGGAGTGTTGTTTAGAGTATGATTACAGTCCATAGTCAGTTTTGTCAATCATTTGAATCTTCAACTTTGCTAATATTGGACATTGGCTACTGAGTGCGTTGTGATTTGTTGACCTTTTTCTATCTGGCGGTAGGTTCCTATTAGCTTTTTTGCAATTTATGCAAAATGGTATTGTGTTCAATAGTTGACAATCCTTATATCGGTGGCCCTTAGAACAATGACTGCATTTTTGTTCTTCTGTGCAATCGCGCAAGGTGGTTGAATCCACAACATTGATAGCATCGCATGATTGGTATAAAATCATCAACATGTATATTAGCCCACGACATGGAGATATGCCGATGAGCTATTAAGATATTGCGGATTTTCAGTGTTACTGATAAAACGGCGTGTCGACAATTTTCCTTTGCTTTTCCTCTCCTTAATATTGTACTGATTCTGCATGCATCTCTGACACTGTTGCTATCCATTTCCTTCCATATGTTGTTCTTTTCTATCATTACCTCTATTAGTTTTTCATCCGTGATGCTGTTAGGGATATTTAAGAGGATAACTCTTGGTCTTTTCCCTTCAGATATTTTACATTTGACTCTATCTCTGATTTCTGGAAGGTCCTCAATTGCTTTTTTAAGTTTTTTTCCATCTTCCATACTTCCTACCCTAATACATATACCATTTGCTTTAATTGTTTTGACATTTTTTACTTTTATTTTTAGTTGGGGTTCTATTTTATTGAGTATCTCATTTGTTACCTCTTTCATATTGATGTTCAGGCCTTCTTCATTGTTTGGATATACTAAGACTGCCTGATTCCCTCCCATTCCCTCGTTGTTAACCTTTGTATTCAATGAATTATAAATTGTCTTTGTAGTTCTACTTTTCCCAGATCCGGTGCTAACCACCTCTGAGTATAAACGGGGCTTGTACTTTTCGTTATGATTTATTTCATTTTTGGTGGCTCTAAGTTCTCTGATAATACCATATGCTTGATTTAAGCATCCAAATATTCGTGCAGCACTTTCTCTAATTTCTACTCTCTTCTTTTTGCAAACGAAGTTATTACCTAGTTCAGGACATATTTTCATTACTCGATTCAATAAATGTCTGGCTTCTCTCAATATTAACTCTTCTATATTCTCTTTTGCCTTCCTGTTGTCTAGTTTAGGTGAATCTTGTGGTGTTGGGGGCGGAGACTGTAGCTCCTCATTCAATAGCAGTTTGTCAGTTGGCTGCAGTCTATCTGATGGATACTGAATATGATCCATTGCCAAAAGAAAAGCAGTCCAATTTCTATATATGTACTGTACATAACCGTCTTGATGGGATGAAAATGTTCTCACCTTTGTGATGTCTATTTGACCTTTTTGTCTTTTGCGCCGTCACCAGCTATCATACTGCCTCACTTCTCCCCTTGCTCTACTCTCTTCCTTGTTCTCCTCGTCTCCCCCGCAACCCCTCGTAATTTATTATCCTAACAATTTTGAAATGTAACACGTCTAAATCCCACCTAGATGTGCTGGTGTAAAATAAATATACACCAATAATATATGAAACTTACTATTATATTGACCAAAACTTAATAACGTGATGGTTAAACTGAAAGAGTAAAGATATTACATTCAAATTTGATAAAGTGACGAAAGTTATTAAAAGCATTGGTAAAATAATCAATACTGTTATACTATGAATTATGTTAAATCTATTTTTACAATTAATTCCTTGAGCATCAAAATAAAAGTTGTAGTTGCAATGATTAATATAGAATAGCCATTACATCCATTAAAAATTTTGCTAAAAAAAACGCTAGAAGACCGTTAAAGTCCATTATAACCGTCCAAAATTTAAAATTTTTCAATTAATCCCTACTGTAAAATCTTAAACCCTTATAATTTGATTAATATTAAACGTATTGCTACCCCCTTTTATTGACTAACAAGTAAGCTAACTTCTAACTAACCCCCTGGTGCCGCCCCAGAGATTTAGCCCCACGTAAGAATTTTACGAAATTAAAAGTTAATTAACTATTTCCCAATTAGCATACTGTAACAATATATATGTCAAACAAACCAGGATCCAGAGTAGATTACAATAGTATTCTCAAAGTTGTAATGCGATTAATGCTACTGGCACAATCACAAAAATTCCACAGAGCACAATTTATCACATCTTCCCTTCTTGAATGCCACTCGTGTTCTCCTATATGAACATAATGAATTATGTTCATATATATGTGAATATAATATATATATATGAACATAATGAATTATGTTCATTATATATGTGTTTTTTAAGTTGGGTACTGTTGAAATCTGCTGACTACCTGGATTTGCTTGCATATTGGGCAAGAATGATTACCATAAACCATATTCATCATGTTACCTGGGTTCTGTAACCTGAAGAAGGCTTATCAGTTGGGATGAAAATGTTTGTTTTGATTAAATTTAAATACTGGAAATGTCTGTAAGGTGTGTTTAGTGTATATGCCACAGTAAATTTATGGATATAGATATGGGCATTTGTTTTATTAAAATAAAGAAATAGGTTACGTATTTTAATCTGTTTTTAAAGGCTTGGTTTTTTTCTAAATAAATGTTTTCCAAGTTTGTAATTTCTGTCAATGACATTAGAATGTTTCAAAAATTATTGGTGCACAAGATCTATTTGAATATTCATTAATCTTGCTATCTAAAGATGAGAATTGTAATATGCCAATTCAAAAACAAACACAGTAATTTAAACTTAGTATATTAAACTTGTTTATCAAATACTTTGTAATATATAAATCTGAATATATTATAAAGCATTTGATACACAGTAACCAACAGAGGCTATAGTCTTTTGTTTGCTAGCACCCGAATCACTCCTACCTTTTAACTATCTAGTTCAACAAGTCATTTACACATCCCTCCAGCTAATTTGCCAAGGGGTTTTTCTAATCTCTCATAATCCAATTTGCAGTATTTCCTTTTCATAGAAAGGATGGTTTACAAGAATTATTTTTGAAAATTTTTATCAAGTTTTAATGTTTTCTTTAATTTGAAGAGTTTGATTATTAGTATTAAAAAATTATTTTTGTTTGTTTTTAACAACAGACTCAATCGTGTGTGAACAGTTATATAATAATAAAATCTCTGTAAAAAGATTTTTAATGATAAATACTTCTCATATAAATTAGTAAGATTTATAATGAGAATTGATTTAAATATGATAACTACTATTTTGTTAATTTATATATAAACAGTCAAGATTAATCATTTATCAGCTAATCAGTGGAAGAAATTCAGATTTTTGACTGTGATAAGTTTGTATAAATAATCACAAAATATAAAAAAAAAGCATAGAATTCTAACATTTTCAACTTACAAACTTCTGTTCATATTTCATCTGATAGAAAATAATGTAATAACAAAACTAAAAATTTCAGTTAGTTATTTTTAAATGAATCTACTATTATATACAGAATAATTCAAAGTTCAGGACAAATAGCATTGTAAATAGAACAAAAATTTAAATACAATCGACCTCCCTATAACACTGTTGATAATTCCGTTTTATATAAATTCCATGTTGTACGAGTCACTTAGATTTTGCAAAATCTAAGTGACTTGTACAACATGGAATTCATATAAAACGGAATTATCAACAGTGTTATAGGAGGTCAACTGTATTCAATTTTTGCAAAAATAGTTTAGAAATAGTGTTGAAGGAGGACTGAATATGAATTATTAAAAATTTTGAAAATGAACTTATGGTAATAAGATGGTCAAATAGTCTATTAATCATTAGATTTATTTTCAAGAAATACTCAATGATCTGGAATCGTAAGTATTGGTTGATTAACTGGTTTTGTTTCATGAGGTGTTTCCCAGATAAAACTTATTTTCAGATATGTGAGTGATTTAATTACTTGATATCATTCCATGTGGAGACAATGTTATTATCTAACACTATTTTTGCCAGCTCCAATCTTTTTTATTTGATTGTATGCAGGGATTGCATGGAATGTTAATGTTCTGCTAAGTGAAGTGCTAGGTTTCTTGTTGTGGATACAATATGTTCCATAATAGTATTATCTGGAATTTGGACAATAGGTTGAGTGTTCTAATAACAATTTGGGTATTTTGTGTTGAACAAGTAATCTTTTTAACAGAATACATGATGTAATGCATAAAATGTAATAATTTTTTTAAACAGTGATTCTATTATAAAGAAAGCATAGCAACAAACAGAATAGCACTAGAGCAAAATTATTTTTGTAGTTTAACTACTACAGTAGAAATTGGATATAATGATTTGAAGATGTTATACATATATATATTGGAATTTACTATACAAATATCCTGTTTTGTGTAGAGTTGCCTTTATACATTGTTTCTTTGAATATTTTGTGATTATTTATTTGAACTTTTCATATCCAAAGCCCTTAATTTTCTTCACTAACATCTCCAATATGATGTAGGCCTTTTATACATTGAAATTATTAATCTTTGTATCTTAATATATTAATTTGAACTGTATACTTTTTTCAATTCTATAATTAAAATAGAATTATTAAAAAAAATTATTATTTTAAAATATATTTATATATTTATATCTCAGAATTACCATTGTTATATCTCAGACTCAAGACTACGTGAAGAGAAAGGAATGGAGGGAATGAGCATGTCTGTCCTTGATAGAAAACATACTGGCAGTACAGGAAGTGGTAGTCCAACAAAAGATCAGTTATATTATCCATCCCCATATGCAATGAGTAGAGTGCCAATGTATCATAAACAACATTCTCCTGATTCAGAAGGTGGACCAAGTCTACAGAGAACATTAGGACGACACGAACACATTTATGATGTGCCATATCCTCCAAAATGGGTATAAAAAAATAATTCAATATATAATAATAATAATAATAATAATAATGTAGTTAGAAGCAGTAGCAGTTAATATTTAAGTTTCAATAATAAAAAATATGCTCTTTTTTAATCTATATTGCTTAAAAATATTAGATTAAAATTATTCATATTAGAGTTTTGTGTGTTCGTTTTTATTTTCAAAACCTTCCTCAGAAAACTATATTAATTAGAAATTTAAAAAGTATATTTATGTAGAAAAATTATAAAAAAGGCATAAAGTTTAATAAACTTCTAATACATTATAATTTATATACGCAAAATTATTACAGAATTTTATTAAAAAAATTTTCCAGATGAAGATACAATCCTTAATCAGAAAATTCAGAATGAACTTCTAATATGCTCATAAAAACAAAATTATTAATATAAAGTTGATTTTTTTTCCTAAATTCTCTTCTAATAGAAATCATCAGGAGTAGAAATGTTTCTATAATATAGATAATAAATTATTATTTATTTATTTTTAAATAGAAGTTCATGCTGATTTATGAAAGACAGATTTGATTATAGAAAAAATGTATTTGATTCTACAATAAAATATTATTTACAAAAATTAGATTTTTTTGAAAGAAAACAATAGTTTTATAATAAGAAATAAGAAAAAATGTGTCATTCCAATCTAGCCAAATAATTATTTTGTGAATTAAATTTTTAAGTTTTCTTTCTAAAATGTAAAGTTTAAATTGAGAATATTAACAATTTTCTACTTAATTTATATATATTTTTTCATTTTAAATTATTTTTTTTATAAGCTAAATATGCTTTAATAATTTTTGGTTTTGAAAGTAGTTTTGGAAAATGTTTCTTTCAGTTTTTTTCTTAAGTTTAACTAAATGTTTTCCTTTCTTCTTTAGATTTATATAACAAATATGTTTTCTGTTTGTCAGTTGTTTGTCTAAACATTTGAAGTTGCCAAGAACTGACTTTTTTCCTCAATAAAACTTGTTCAATTTATAGCACTGATCCAAATTTATAAGCAATCAATAGGATTTACCATGTTAGTTTTCTGTTGTCTGTCAATGTTTGCTGTCAATTCAAACATTAAAAGTCCATTACTCTGCAATTCTTCTGAACGTACCAATCCTTTCAAATGAAAGTTCAAATTTCTTATTTTGTTGAACTTAGATTTACTTGATTTTTTCTTTTCTATAATATAATATATTTACTTATATTTCTTTGAGTTTACATTCAAACTAATATTTATATTAATAATTTTGAAGAAAATGAAAAACAGAATAGAATATTTATAGCATTAATTAAAATTATTTAAAAATTAAGTTAAACTTTTGAAAAAAATCTTTGTAAGTATATTGAAAAAAATGGAATTTTTTATATATAAATGTAGTTATTTAACTTTAGATAATATATACTTTTAGCATAAGTAATTAGAAAGTCATATAATTACTACAGATAGTCATTGATATAAAAAAAGTTATGAATTAATCAAATTGCCCTGATTTATTTTTATATCAAAAACACCAGGTTAATTTTTTATTTAACATGTAACTGTTCATATTTCATCTGATAGAAAATAATGTAATAACAAAACTAAAAATTCTAGTTAGTTATTTTTAAATGAATCTACTATTATATACAGAATAATTCAAAATACAGAATACTGTAATTAAAAAAAAAAAAAAAAACGTGAATGACTCAACTGTAGGGTTTGAGGCTTTAAAAATTCATAAGCAACTCTGTATATATATTTTTATACCAAAGGTTATATTATACATAAAACTAATTTTTATAAATTTGGTATCATATAATTATTAGATTTTGGAACAATACAAATATAAGTAATATATATGTACAGTTTATTGTAGTTATAGTATTTCATTAATAATGTAAATTCAAAGAGTAAGTGAATAAAATAATTTTAATGAAATTTAATTGATTTTTAAATCATCCATTTAATAATTCAGTTTCCTGATATATATAATTTAATATTAAATAAAAATAAATGTTTATTAGGAAATTTTCTCTCTTTTATTCTTTAAAATACTTTACCTAAGTATTAATATCTAATTGGTTCTATTCAAATTAAAAAAATCTAATTTAAAATTAAGAAAAATTTAAGAATATATATAAAAGTAATTTTGGATTTTAGATACATTAAATATTGTTATATTTATGTAATGCCAGGGATTTGTTTGACAGTGTTTATTTTAAACACTTCAGGGGTTAGACAACACATGTCAGAGTCAAGGTTTCTATATAACAAGTTCTGAAGAAGGTTTCTACATACTCAAAGTAATTAGTAAATATTACCTGTTTTGTCTCGTGATTATTTTATCTCATGAGTATTGGCATCAAAAGTAATTCAGATATATATATATATATCTGAATATATATATATATAGATATATATATATATATATATTTATTTCAATTCATAAAAATAATAATCATTATCATCATATTTTGGAACTATATTAAAGTTTTGTTTTTGTCTCATTAGAAACATTTGGTTATTTATTTCAAAACACTTATCAAAAATTAAATAAAGAGCCAATATATAAAAGCATATGTAAAATAAAAATTAAATATTGATTTGATATGTGCAACTGGTGATGTTCATATCAAACTTTTTCATTTTAAAAATTCATTTTAGAGCCTATGTTTTATAATATATATAATACATTATAAATATAACTAACAATATATTTTAATTTTTTTAATATTTTGAATTAGGAAGAAGATGATGATGCTTATTCTCATATCATGGAAACATCGTCTGTGCCTCTACATACAGGAACAAATTTATATCAAACACCTCGTAAGTTCTACAGTATATAATTCTAAATAAATCTATTTATTTATATTTCAGTTTAATATACTAGTTTTTTTTATTAAATGTGAATGTATAAATAATTAAGGTTAATTTAATAAGTTTTTATTTGCAATTTTATTAAAAATAGAACAGTTATATATTGTGGGTAAGAGCAATAGTTAAAACATACAGTATGAATGAAACTAAATAATTAAAAATGAAATAACATAAATTGTGCTAAATTAATTCTACATCAAACTTCCTATTTTTATATTAACTATGAAAATAAGTATATTAAAATTGTGTGTAGACAAATACAAATATGAATCGAGTTGAATAAAGAATCGAAATGAAATTAAAATTTATGAATATTTTTGTCATAGTGTTATTTTTCATTTCACATTAATAGTTTGTATATGATATCTATTAATTCTCTTTTAAGATGTGTAAAAGCTAGTTTATCATCTTTCGATTGATATTATAGAATTATCGGAATTTAATTTAACATTTTGTAAGAATTTTTTTTATAAACATAGTGAATTATCTGTACTTCACTATTTGATGTTTGATAATAACTCTTATGTTCTATTTTCCTTTAAAAGGTGACAACTTTAATTATAAATGTCATATATATATTATTAATAAAATAGGTAAATATGCTCTATTTTCCTTTATGTGGCCTAATTATACATAAATATCATATTTATACATACACAATATACCAGAAACTCAATTAAAGTAAAAACTAGTAGTATTGCACATACCACAGATTAAAATGATATAGTGATTTCCAGTTACATGAAGAATTTAATCATTTTCATTTGTTGATTGTAGCACTACAAAACTAGACCATATAATATATAAACTTACTTAAAATAACCAAACTTCAGCAGTAACATGTAATATTAGCACTAGAATGAACATTTTTGGAGTTCTTATGCCTCCATCCAGTGTTAATTAAGTTATTACACATTACTGCTGGAATTTAGGTATTTTAAGAAAGTTGATTGTTTTTCCAATTAAATAGTGGTTATTTATATTAGATATAATATATAAGCATTATATTAGATTTTGAGTAAATTAATTTACTTTCAAATACAATAATTGTATTACATTATTTATAGTTCATGAAACTTTAAATATACGGTACAGTACTTGATGTATCAAAAATGTAAAAAACAAACAAGTATCTGGATTATCCAAAATGCATATTTAATCCTAATCAAACAGGCAATAGCATCAAGAAAAATCCACATTTTTACTTTTGTGTATGTGTAATGTATAAATAACAACATTTTGTGACATTTTAAAATCTTTTTATTAGTACACACAACACTTAACACCTCAATACTACTTCCAGCAGTCAAAAGATTTTAATATTCTAACGTTTTCGGCCGTCTTTTAGAGGCCCTCTTCAGGATGAAACATTAAAAAACAGTTCTATCTTTTGAAGGATTCTAATAATCGAATACAGCTGTGTTCCGAACTTTTAAATATTTAAACGATGCGTAAGATATAAAAATCGTTACGCTTACAAGACAAAAAATTATTTTAAAATAACGCTATACATAAATTATTATTGTAGAGTTGTGAAAATTAGCGCTATGTAAACACTGCTATACATTAAATATTTTTTAATGTATAGCAGTTTTTTGTAATGTTTTTTAATGTTTCATCCTGAAGAGGGCCTCTAAAAGACGGCCGAAAACGTTAGAATATTAAAATCTTTTGACTGCTGGAAGTAGTATTGAGGTGTTAAGTGTTGTGTGTAGTATATCTTTCCAGTTTACGTGTGTTAATTTTTTGTCTGATCTTTTTATTAGGTTTTATTCTTGAGATATACTCAGAACATCATTAAAAGTACATTATTTATCAAGTTAAGTCAACACTGCACATACGAGGTGTGGCTGGAAACTTAAACGTTGAGTACTATACTCACTTGTGTTCCCCTTCAATGTATGATCCTTCTACTTCCACACAGTGCTGCAGGTCATCTTCTGTAAGGCTATACAGAAGCTCCATCATTTTTTTCTTGACAGCAGAAACTGAGTCAAAACAGTGTCCCTTCAGAGCAGACTTGACTTTAGGGAAAAGGTAGTTGTCACACTGAGCTAGTCAGGCAAGTATGGTGGGTGTTCAAGTAGTGTGACTCTCTTCTTGGCCAAAAACTGCTTCACTGACAGAGCGGAATGGACTAGTGCATTGTCCTGAGGGAGGATGAATCATTTTTCCACAAGTGTTGTCACTTTCTTCTGACCCTTTCCTGCAAAGATTCCAGAACTTTTTTGTAGCAGTATTGGTTCACTGTGTGTACCTTCTGGAACCTAGTGCTCCAAAATTACATTCTTAATGTCGAAGAACACAATGAGCATGGCCTTAAACTTGGACTTGCTTTGTCATGCTTTTTTATCCTTGATGACTGTGGTGTCTTCTGGTGCATGGATTGACATTTTGTTTCAGGATCATACTGGAATATCCAAGTTTCATCCCAAGTTATGATGTTGTCCAGAAAGTTTAGCATCTCTTCAGTTTAAGCCAAAATGTCAAAACAAATTTGCTTGTGATTCTCTTTCTGCTCTGTAGATAACAGCTGTGGGACAACCTTAGCACACATCTTTGTGAGGCAGATTTTGCATGAAAAACTGAACTTGACACTCTCCTTATCCATGTGTGCCATATCTGCAATCATTCTTATGTTCAGTCTTTGAACAATTTGTTCCACTTTTTGCATGATTTCCTCAATTTTTGATGTACTGGGCCATCCAGAATGTTCATAGTTTTTCACATCCTCTCGGCCCTCAGAAAGTCTTCTGTGTGATTCAACCACATATGCACGAGAAAGATGTGCATTTCTGTATACTTCACGTAGCAGGTGCAAAGATTCAGTGGCAGTTTTTTCAATTTCACCAAAAATTTCAGGTCGGCATGCTGCTTCTCTTTTAAGCTGGCCATTTTACTGATGCATGCTAACAACACATCCACTCGCAGAAATCTTAACAGCGGTATTAGTTGAGACTTGCCGTGCTTATTCTAGCTTGTTCAAAGTCACTTACCCACCCACTCACTTTGGCCCATGTGTGACTGTGCATGCAGGAAATTACAGTCTCATTATTTTCTAGCCACACCACGTATTCCTTTCTGGCCTTGTCAGTCTGCATTATCAAAACAAATTTTTAAACATGCTCATTACAAGCATACTAATTTATATAGTGATTTTATTTGATAAACAGCTCTGAAAATGTTACATCACTTCTTGCTTATATTGAAATTACTGTACTAAAGCCAATCTTAGATTCTAAAGATATATCACTAAATTGTTGCTTTTATTGAAGAATTTTATTGAAATTTAAATATGAACAATTTTTCCAGTATAACTGATCAATTTGCAGAAAAATCAAACTATTCTGCAAGATGATGATTGTTACAAAAATCATTTTTCAATTAGTTTTGTTCATTATTCATCAAGGCATTTATTAAAAACATATTATAGACATTTTGGTTCATTTGGTTTTTCTGGAACAAAATTTGCAATTTAGCTCATCCATAATTTCAAATATTGAATAGTATATTTTGGATATATAGTATATATATGGTATATCATAATATATATATAAAATATGGTTACTTTAGAATTTTGAAGAATTAAATACTGTAACAATATATTGTTAAAACACCTTCTCTAGTGCTTGCTATACCATTTTTGCTTTCTTCTACAAAAGTGTTCAAAACTTAAAGACAGACATTTGTACATGAATAGAAAGTCTAGATGAATCCAGACAAATATGTCAAGAACTTTATTACTTGACATCTAACACAGTAATATGTGACCGAAGGGTCGGCACCTCTTTGGTGCCCTGTCAGGATGACACCACCGCGTCTCGGCGGACACGGAAGCCGCGTTATTTAGGTCACACGAGCGGTCGCGTAACGGGGCGATCAGAGNGTACATGTAATAGCAGAAACTGGTTCCTGATACAAGACTTCCGTATATAATGACAAACCCAAAATTCATTTTATTGTTCAATTGTGAAATGAAATTCCACAATTCTTCGTGATGCTTTATGAAATTTTTCAGCTCCAATATTAGATTAAATTCTTTTCTTTTCAGTGACATCAATTCTTTTGACAGATGTTGGAATTCTAATATTGCCACAAGTACAATTACCCCAGAAAACAGTAGAATAAAAGCGATTCTTCCAAATATATAATTGATCCATAACGCATACTTGATGCTGCAGAATAACGCTTCGTATTCAAAATGTCTTGCATTGTGCCATAATGCATATAAAACGACGCTATTATGTATTGTTGCACAAGAGATTATTATAATAAGAATGAGTGATATTAAAACAGAAATAACCTTAACTGCTTTGTGTACCATTATACTTTCGAAAATATCATTTTTTAAAAAAATATGTAAAGACATTTTATTGCGTTTTATGAAACTAACTGATAAAGCAGAAACAAATGCTATAATTAACATCACAATCTTCACCAAATTCACCGAATTTTTAACTAACGAATACATTCCAATGCAAAGAGCAGTTTGCTTTAGAAACGGCACATTTTCCCACGTAAAAAATTGAATCCACATTCCAAACTCGATAATACTAAAATATCATCTTTTCAATAATTTTCGAATACGGGAAAAACTGGATTTTTTTTCGCAATTGCAAGGAATTACAAGTTTCAAACCGAATATTAATGAAAAGTTCAGTATTGGTTTTACATAACAGTTTAAGCAAACTTTTCGTGAATTCGAGCTCATTTTCAATATTAAATATAATTATATGAGGCTAGTAATTGTTGACGATAGAAAACAGAAAATTTTCTTGATGTTCCAGTAATATCTTAGCTCAATCTGTTCAACAAAATTCACAGTCTGAGTGCTGGAGTGTGCTCTGATATTGCATATAATAAATTGAAAGTGCTAATGAATAGAAATGTGGTGAGAATTTACATTTCATTTCCATGAATTATCCTAATGTAAATCTACTTAATTTGATTTGATCGTTCGTTGTTTGCAAATATTAATGTAAATTACGATAATGTTCTTTCATTGACGAAATAAGTACTTACGCGTTATATAATGCAAGTGAAAGCAGAAATGTAGGATATATTAATAATGGATATGCCATAGATGAAAACGACTTTAACTTGAAATTTGTAAAGCGATTTTTTAAAGTGTAAATATAAATAATATTTGTTTTTTCAAAAAGTATTTTCATTTCATAAAATTTGCAGGATCGAACTTATGGCTATAATGATGTCATAATAAACTTTATTACTATTCGGAAGAAATTTTTTTACAAAGTATGAACAAGTAGGCCTAGATTTAAGTGAACTTTTCTTTTGCTTCGATACAATTACCTTTTAGTCCAATGAATGAAACTACATTTGATTGAAGAAATAAGGCAACACTATACATAGGCTATTTCCACGGACAAAATTACACGGGTTAACCATAATAATATAATACTTTTTATTAAAAATTTATTTTTAAAATATGACTTTATTTCTTATAAAAATGTGGAGATAGAGAAAAATTTAATTGAAATACTTGGAGATATTTTAAAAATTACTATTCTATCACTATACGTGAAAATACTTGGAGATTCGAAATCCTCGAGTATTAAAATAAAATGCCCTAATAACGAAGAATTTATGTATCATTTAGGTAAAAAAATAATATAAAGAACATGGCCGGTGTTATTTACATTTAATAAACACACGAAAAATATAAATACGACAATTTTTACAAAGATAACACCTTGCTTCGAACCTTTTTTTTTCGCCGTTGCACCCTCGGTAACCCTCATCATCTCACCGAATTTAACTTCATACTTGATCTTTCTGCACCTCTGAACCGAATCATACACAATAGATAATTTTAAAATTTAATAGTGTGTGATTATTTTTTTCTACTTAAATATACGTAGTGACAGTTCACCCCACTAATATAGGCCGGATGGCTAGCAGTCAAGGTGGCAGCCTATCGCTCTCGGCAAACCAGGCTCGAATCCGAACGAGTCGAAAAAACCCCAGGAATTTTTTGGGGGAATGGTCCGTTCGGATTTGTCGGGCTTTATCCCTCACCAACCGGCAGCCCCATTGTGGGCCTAGCCGAACCTATAATGGATTTGCAAAAAAAGGCCCACTTAGTTCCCACAGGGCAGAAAGAGTTAATAAAACAAAAAAACATTGCCCACGTATTGGCATTGCTTTATTTAAACAATCCAATCCAATTTTCTTCATTGGGCAGAAGTTAACAGGATCATAGCAAATAAAAGTTTACTTAAAACTAGGAACACTTCTTTATATTTTAGTAAAGTAAGCTCTTTCGAATGATACTAAAAAGTATTATGACATGATTTTAATCAAGTCATAGATTTCAGCTTTCATATTTTATGAAATGAAACTTCCAATGGGAATATGAAATTTAATTTTTTTAAATGTTAAAACATAAAAAAATTATATACAAATTATAATACAAAAAATAATTATAATACAAAAAAATAATTACAAATTATATATTAAAGTTGCTTTCTATTTATGGCTGATTTACTATTAATATCTCATAAACTTCTACTGTCACTTTCATTATATAACGCATAAGTGCTTATTTTATCAACGAGCAACCATTACCATAATTCACATTAATGTTTGCAAACAACGAACGATAAACAGACATTAAGAAGATTTACATCAATATAATTCATGGAAATGAAATGTAAATTCCTAGCACATTTCCATTACTTTGCATTATGAATTTATGACTCATAGCAAAGCTCACTCCAGCCTGAGACCTTAGTGAAGACGCTACGAAATCTGTTCATTGAACTGCCCAAAAACAATACATATAATTTTACAAGTTTCCTTTCTTTCATCATAAATAATTATTAGCATTATAATATTATATTTAGTTCAGAAAATGAGCTCGAATTCACGATACGTTTGCTTAAACTGTTTTTTAAAACCAATACTAGATTTTGCATTAATCTTCGCTTTGCAACCCGAAATTCCATGCAATTGTCAAAGAAGGAAACCAGTTTCCAGCATTAAAAAATTATCGAAAAGATGGTATTTTAGTATTATCGAGTTTATAGCGTGGATTCAATTTTTCATGATAATGTGGCAAATGATACCGATTCTAAAGCAATCCGCTCTTTGCATTGGAACGTATTCAGCAGTGAAAGGTTCACAGACGACGGTTAAGTTTGTTAGATTTCTTTTAGCATTTGTTGGTGCAGCAAGAATTAGATTCATGAAATGGAAGAAAATTTCTTTCCAGATTTCATTGAGAAATGAGATCTTTCAAAACATAATGGTACATAAGGCAATCAACATGATTTGTTTACTAGCATCATTTATTGTCATTATCGTCATGTCTTGCGAAACAATGCAGAATAGTGTTGTTTTATATCCACTATGGCACCACGATAGAAAATTTGAATACGAGGCGTTATTCTGTAGCATCAGGTTTGCATTATGGATTAATTACCTAACTGGAGGTATCGCTTATGCTCTATTATTATATGGCGTAGTCGTAATAGTGGCCATATTGGAATTTCAGCATTTGTCAAAAGCGTTTGCATCAATAAAAAGAAGACAATCGAATTTGGAATTGGAACTGAAAAATTTCATGAATCATCACGAAGAATTGTGGAATTTCATTTCACAGTTCAACAATAAAATGAATTTTGTGTTTGTCACTATATATGGAAGTCTTGTATTAGGAACCAGTTTCTGCTATTACATGTACTTGTATATAGAAATGAATAAGGTCCTGAAAAATATAATTTTAGGATTTATTGTTTTGGCAACATTCCTTTGTCTTGTCTGTTGTTTTCTTTGCAGCTGTTTGGCATTTTCGGTGAGTATAAATAAAAACATAATTTAATCATATGTTTCAATTGTAAACATTGCATTTGTTGTTTTTTAGATGGAGAACACTTTTCAAGATATACGGCAATTTTCGGCATGCAATTTGTCACTAGAGTCGAAACTGAAAGTAAGGATTTTCGCAATTGATATAATTCTGCATTAATTAAAATCTACTAACTAAAGGAAGTAATGTTTATTATTTCTATATTATAGCTGTTGAATTTCATGAAGAGATTTGGAAAAGTGGCATTGAGACTCAATAGGTGGTCTTTTCTTCGTTAATAAGAGATTCCCTTTTAGAGTATGCTTTTTGATTCACATATTTTTGTAGATCTAGGAAACTTCTCTATTAAACAAAATGTCATGAACAATGTTAATATCTTTGCAGATGGCGAAGTCCTTGCACTCTGTATACTCCGGATTGCTGAAGCTGAGGGATGTTTCGCATCAGTCAGAAAAATGTAATGAAGTATCAATTGGAAACTACACTAAAATATAATTTCCTAACTCGCAGTTTTTAATTTAAATAGCAGTTGGACTGCGTTAGATAATCTCTTATTAATGAAACGTTCTGTTTTTACTGGATGTTTTCACACATAGACGTTTTCACACATCATATCATTAAGTGTGTTTTTTCGATGTGTTTTCAATAGTACAGTGAAAAAGTTCAATGTAATAAGTATTTGTGAAATTGGTATATCTTCAAAATTTTTACAATACTGTGTGACCGAAGGGTCGGCACCTCTTTGGTGCCCTGTCAGGATGACACCACCGCGTCTCGGCGGACACGGAAGCCGCGTTATTTAGGTCACGCGAGCGGTCGAGTAACGCAGCGATCAGAGTCGAGATAGAAGGAGAGACAGCGCACCGGAAGTGACATACTCAAAGACATTCTAACGTAACAACTGTTTAATGGTTAACGATAGCTATACATTCGGGCTGCTGTTAGATACATTTCTACGATAGGGATTAGATCTTAGGATATTACGTTTTGGTTTTTCCGATTTAGGAGAGAGAGTTTACATAAGTTGCGCGTGTCGATAAATACCTTCTGTTTTTGCTGTCTTAATTGAGATTCTCGAGCGTTCTGGGTGAAGGAAAGAAAGTTCGGGATGTCAGTTCTTGTTTCCGGTAGAGGAAGTATCCGTAAGAATGATAGAACGTAAAGTATCCGCAAAGGTGTTCGACGATGTTACGATGGGTTCCGATGATATTTTAGTAGGATATAACACGTAGAATAAAATGATATATTCACAGATATCCGAATATGGAGACACGTAGGACAAAATACGAGTGACAACTTCTCTTTCGAAAGACGGGCGACGATTGCCTCACTTTGTTGTTCTTGTCTAATGTTGAACTGTTAAAATCACAATACTAGGTCGAAAGGTGATTAGAAAGCGTCGTTATTAAGCCTGAGAACTTAGCAGATGTTTAGCTCCCAGGTGTAAAAGTTGACAGTTATTAATCGAAAGTGTAGCTACAATGTGAAATGATATAAACGCATCCGAATTTGGATCCTCACATCACCTTGGCCTTTCTAAAATTGTGCTTGTTCTCAATGGGCAAATTCGATTTTGAATTAAAAGGTTATAATTGATTTACTCTCTCTCTCTCTCTTAGGGTCACAATAAAGTTATATAATTAATTTAAGAGTTATAAATTGACAGCCAGATATTCCTTGAATTAATACAGTGCGAAATTGTAAGACTAGATACATCGCGTATAGTCGCGTGTGTTGATATTTATAGTTTACAGTTATTAAGCACTCTCTCTCTTTCTTGTTATGACAACACGGTGAAAACAAACCACAATAACATAAACATATGAGTAGGTATAAATGTTTATTATTATTGGTTTACCTAAGGTAAATATGAGCTTCATAAATTTTTTTCTCGGAACGGTCTAATTTCCCCGCTTAAGAAGATTAATAATGGTTAAGAGCATAGGGAGAGGTTGAGTAAGACCGTGGAGTTCGTCGAGGAATACGACTACTCCGTTGGGGTCAAGGCATTACCCAAGGCTGGTCGGGCACTGGGCCTCGGCTTCTAAGAGCGTAAGGAGGCGTTGTTTCCGGTTGCTCTTCCCCTGCATCCGGTCGTGTGCTGTGTTGTGGAGTGGCCTCTATTTGTGTTTCCTCCTCTGTTGTTTTTT
This sequence comes from Centruroides sculpturatus, assembly GCF_000671375.1. Lineage (NCBI taxonomy): Eukaryota > Metazoa > Arthropoda > Arachnida > Scorpiones > Buthidae > Centruroides > Centruroides sculpturatus. The sequence continues at coordinate 331,369 of NW_019384904.1, forward strand.
CCTCTCCTTCCGATTCTTCCTCTAATTCCGGTAGGTCTTCCGATGGTTGGGACATTTCGGTTAGGATAAATTCATCCCATGGATCTACCATATTTGGATTATCTGATATTAGAGATTGGGGTTTCGTGACAGCTGTAGATTCAGACTTTTCCCTTTCAAATTCTAATTGTGCACTACAGTGTTTTAATCGATTAGCATGAACTTGGAGTTGTTTCTTGGTGTGAATATTTTCGATAATAAATGTGACAGGACTTAATTCTGTTACTATTCGGAAAGGACCTGACCATCTCGGTGCTAGTTTTTTCTTTAGACCCTGAGAAATAACGACTTCGTTTAGGAAAACACAATCTCCCACATGATAAGTACAGTAGATAATTTATGAGTACGGCGGTGATGTGTTTGACGTTCTTTAGCTGCTTGTTCGGCGTGTTCCTGTGCTATTTTGTGTGCATTAGCCATTCGAAGATGTAACTTGGCAGCGAAATTATCATCGATATCATATCTAGTCCTAGTAGGACGAGTAATTAAATCAAACGGATAAATGGGATCTCTTCCGTAAAGTAAAAAGAATGGGCTATCATTCGTAGAAGCATGAATGGTTGTGTTGTAAGCAAAGAGTGCATAAGGGATCCATTCATCCCAGTCTCGTTGATCTTTGGCGACATAATGTGATATGATGTCAATAAGGGTTTTGTTAAATCGTTCGACTATTCCGTTACGTGCAGGATGATATGCAGTTGTTAAGAGTCTTTTTATATGGAGTAATTCACATACTTCTTTAAACATTTTGGAGATTAAATTCGGCGCTCGATTTGTAAGAAGTTGAGTAGGCGTTGAATGTCTTAAGACGATATTTGTAACAAAAGCTTTGGCAATGGTTTTACTATGGATATTAAGTAAAGGTATAGCTTCTGCGTATCGACTAAAATGATCAACAAATACTAATATATACTTGTTTCCGTTTGTTTTGATAGGCAAAGGACCTACAATTTTTTAACTCGGGAAATCCCACAAATTTCTTAAAAGTTTTTTATTTTGTTATTTTTATTTTTTGTTCAGGATGAAGAATAATAGCAAGTATAATTAACTCATAAACTGTCAGCAGCGGCGGCCTTATCCATTGCGAGGCTCTGGGCGGCAGATCTTTGCGAGGCCCTGGGCGGCAGATCTTTGCGAGGCCCTTGTCCTTTGTGCAAAGTATGTGAATTGAAATAGTAGACACTTATTAATATTAATATATACTGTACTATAAATTAAATTTATTTTATTGTTATAACTAATAGCCAAGGATAAAATAAAAAGTTTTAAATATCAACTTTTTTCTACTTGGTTGTTGCGCGAGGCCCCTCCAAGAGCGAGGCCCCGGGCGATTGCCCTGCTCGCCACCCCCTAAGGCCGCCACTAACTGTCAGAATACATTTGTATTTATTAATTTTAACTCTGCTTAATTAGTTTTTTATATTTTTGCTTGTTATGGCATGTCGCAGATTGTCAATAATCAATATGTCGCCTATTTATGGCAAGATTGAAAATTCTTTACTTGTCAGAACCTGTAATATTTGGAATAATTACCCAGATGCTGTCTTAGTTTTTAACCATGCTCAATAATAGCTTCTATAAATGCATTATGCAAGATTGTGCAAATTGGGCAATGATACAAAAACGAGTATGAAGTATGCAAGTATGAGGTTTTTCTTCATAAACACGATTATTAAAGCCAAACGAACTGACGAATTATTGGATATAAGCTGGATGCCGCTATTAAAGCAGCCGAGGTAGACAAATCAATAATATTAGACAGCAAAAGAAGTATTGCAACGTATCTCGAATACGAACAAGAAATCTGCGAGACTAGAGGTAAAAAAGACATAGCATTTGTCTTCTTTTAAATGCATTAAAGACGATTCCTCCCACGTCAATTGAATCGGAAAGAACATTCTCGGTAGCAGAACTTTCCATTACTAAAATAAGAACCGGATTGAGTAAACGGAGTATTGACCATCTTCACTTTTTAAAAACTTATTTAAAAATTTACAAAAATATTTTTTATTATTGAAAGGAAATTTTTAATACATATTTTACACAGCATTATTATTATTATCATTATTAATTTGGAGGTTGCAGGACGTATTAAATTACTTAAACAATTAAAAATACTTATATCATTCGATTTAGAAATTTGTTTTATATCTTAAAAATGATTAATTATATACCGGGATTTTCCGAAATCCCAGAAAACAAATTACTTTTTTTCGAAATTCTCGGACAAGCAATGGACTGAAAAATGAGAAACCGTAGTGAAAATGGAACACATGTTTGATATTAAAATGACTTAAAATGGTTTTCCTAATTTTGAATAATATAATACTTTT
>NW_019384904.1:333827-340137 GCF_000671375.1 Centruroides sculpturatus
TGTACTATAAATTAAATTTATTTTATTGTTATAACTAATAGCCAAGGATAAAATAAAAAGTTTTAAATATCAACTTTTTTCTACTTGGTTGTTGCGCGAGGCCCCTCCAAGAGCGAGGCCCCGGGCGATTGCCCTGCTCGCCACCCCCTAAGGCCGCCACTAACTGTCAGAATACATTTGTATTTATTAATTTTAACTCTGCTTAATTAGTTTTTTATATTTTTGCTTGTTATGGCATGTCGCAGATTGTCAATAATCAATATGTCGCCTATTTATGGCAAGATTGAAAATTCTTTACTTGTCAGAACCTGTAATATTTGGAATAATTACCCAGATGCTGTCTTAGTTTTTAACCATGCTCAATAATAGCTTCTATAAATGCATTATGCAAGATTGTGCAAATTGGGCAATGATACAAAAACGAGTATGAAGTATGCAAGTATGAGGTTTTTCTTCATAAACACGATTATTAAAGCCAAACGAACTGACGAATTATTGGATATAAGCTGGATGCCGCTATTAAAGCAGCCGAGGTAGACAAATCAATAATATTAGACAGCAAAAGAAGTATTGCAACGTATCTCGAATACGAACAAGAAATCTGCGAGACTAGAGGTAAAAAAGACATAGCATTTGTCTTCTTTTAAATGCATTAAAGACGATTCCTCCCACGTCAATTGAATCGGAAAGAACATTCTCGGTAGCAGAACTTTCCATTACTAAAATAAGAACCGGATTGAGTAAACGGAGTATTGACCATCTTCACTTTTTAAAAACTTATTTAAAAATTTACAAAAATATTTTTTATTATTGAAAGGAAATTTTTAATACATATTTTACACAGCATTATTATTATTATCATTATTAATTTGGAGGTTGCAGGACGTATTAAATTACTTAAACAATTAAAAATACTTATATCATTCGATTTAGAAATTTGTTTTATATCTTAAAAATGATTAATTATATACCGGGATTTTCCGAAATCCCAGAAAACAAATTACTTTTTTTCGAAATTCTCGGACAAGCAATGGACTGAAAAATGAGAAACCGTAGTGAAAATGGAACACATGTTTGATATTAAAATGACTTAAAATGGTTTTCCTAATTTTGTCAAGCAACAGAATATGTTTTCCAAAGGCGCAGTTATCTCAAAAGTGACAAGAATGCTAATTACGGCAAAATTTTTATTTTCCTTCAAATAATTATAAAATTGCTATTTTATGATATATTGAGCACATCAGCGGTTGAGTGGATATGTCTAAACACTGGTCGTAGGTTGACGCCACGGGCTTTCGAGAGTTTTCTGGGATTTATTTCAGTACCTAATAAATAAATAGAGTCGAGTTTTCCATGGAAAACTCCTATGCAGATTTCCTATGTGTTGCGTTATCTTTTCCCACCAATCCACTCTAAACGATGCAGTTCACTTTCGTTTAGTAATGCAATTTGACTATATAGCCTAAGTGTATGTAACACAGAATTGGCCACTACTTTTTGTAAAAAGTTTTGATGAAAATTGCATTATTTTTAAATGTTTCATTTCACTTTCCTGCGCGATTATTAGGCTAATGAAAAATTACTTTTCTTTAAATATGCAGAAATATTCATTAATAAAGTTAAACATAGACAAATTTTGTTTACGCACATTTACCAGATCAATAGTTAATATAGTCAACTTAGTCTATAGAAGAATTTAGTAATAATTCATTTGGTGTATTATCATAAATCTTACTTCAAAATTTCAATATTTTAATGTTTACTAGCAGCTAATTTAGAAATTTCTAATATCTTTTATTGCTACTTAATAACATAATGTACAGTAGATCCCCCTATAACACGGTAGATACGTTGCGTGTTTTATGAATTCCATGTTATCACAGCCCGGCACGTATGTAGTTAACGGACTACGGCTGTTTGAAAGGCTTGCTTTCTTCCATAAAATTAATCGATTGTAGACTAATTTGACTTATCATTTCCAAAACACGTATAATTTTTGGGAATAATCCGTATAAACTATGCTATAAAAAATTGTAGGATTACCTACCGAGTGTGCACCGTTCGACGATCCCATTGCTTAAGCTTGTTTTGGTCGCGGAGCGGCGCATCTAACGGTGGGCCCGTGTTTTCTGATAACTTATTTTTCTGCAAAAAATTCGCTAAACTTTGGAGACATCATTAATTAATATAAATATAATTTTTATGGCCGTTAAATAATAAATGGTTTTTAGTAGGTCCGCTGCTCGTTTAAACTCAACGGTTTGTGCAATATTTGCTATTGGTCTAGATGCGACCAATCCTGTAGCGACACGAGTCGGCGATGACGTTTTACCGTATTATAAGAGTCTCTTTTAGCGTGTTTATACGAATACGATCGCAATTTTTTTGCCGTTTTATACGAATTTGTATTATATGAATACGTTTTATGGGGTCTACTGTATTAATCTATTATTATTAATTCAACAAATTACTGAACTTGCATTTTACTATGTTATATAATACTTATACCAGTGGCATGCCGCGACATTTGATAGTAGGGAAGCTGTATATCTGTAAGAAGCCGACTTACAGGGGCAATCAGTTAATTGCGCGTCAGTGATGGTCAAGGATCCATTCGTATCGTTTGTTCGATAAGCCAGTAAAAACCCCAGACTTCTCTAAATTAATTTTTAATATCACAATTACATTCCGAATCGCAAACCACAATATAAGGGCTAAAATTATAAATAAAATAATAACAACTTACTCGGTGAAATAAAATGTGTGGTGGATGTACATACCTGGTACAAAATATTCTTTAATTATATTAATAGACTTTTAAAGAAAATTTTAATTAAATATAGCTTTGTAAAGAAACGTACATAAAAATAACATAAAATATTCTTCTCTTTTTAAATCTTAAAACAATCCACTTATTCAAATAGCTTCCTACGAGTGACTAATGGATGGAATCAGAGACGGTCCTGGTAGGTGCATGCACGCGGGCTGCCAAATCTCGAAGGTGACGATATCGGTCAATGCCAAATGCCTCTTTTGTTGCATCATTAGTATACCTCAAAGGATGCGACAGGGTTGTTGTTATGTACATTTCAAACGTTTCTCGCCATAGCTGTAAAAATCTAAATAATAGATTGTCCGTCGTTTGTTTTCTAACTAATTCGTTTTAGGACCAGGGTCCACGGAAATTTTCAAAATTTACAGTGAATGGTTGTCTCATTAATCCAAAAATGTTTCTCTCGGTAGACTATCTTACAGCAAGTCAGGTCCAGAAACTCTTTTATTGTATTTTCAATTCCTGGACCTGACTTGCTGTAAGATAGTCTACCGAGAGAAATATTTTCGGATTAAAGAGACAACCATTCACTGAACGAATATACAGTTACAATTAGTAAATTCAACAAAATTTACAACTTTTCGTTCACTGTCATAGAATTGGAAAAATTTCTCTCTTTATTACGTCTAATATTATGAAGAAATCAGTCCCCACTGTACTCGGCTAGAAATTGATTCGGTCAAGCTTTTGTTAAGTAAAATTCCGGTTCTTTCGTCAGGGTTTTATTTATGTCCCCAATTCCCTAATCGCTTAATTATTTAACTACAGTCGACCCCCTATAATTACGGTCCCTATAGTTACGATTCCTATAAAACTACGAAAAAATTGCTACCGGTATCCGTAAAAAATAGTAAAAGTTCCCTATAAACACCTCAAACTACAGTGGCTAGAAAATATAGTGTCGAAAGCTCTTTANCAAAAAATTCGCTAAACTTTGGAGACATCATTAATTAATATAAATATAATTTTTATGGCCGTTAAATAATAAATGGTTTTTAGTAGGTCCGCTGCTCGTTTAAACTCAACGGTTTGTGCAATATTTGCTATTGGTCTAGATGCGACCAATCCTGTAGCGACACGAGTCGGCGATGACGTTTTACCGTATTATAAGAGTCTCTTTTAGCGTGTTTATACGAATACGATCGCAATTTTTTTGCCGTTTTATACGAATTTGTATTATATGAATACGTTTTATGGGGTCTACTGTATTAATCTATTATTATTAATTCAACAAATTACTGAACTTGCATTTTACTATGTTATATAATACTTATACCAGTGGCATGCCGCGACATTTGATAGTAGGGAAGCTGTATATCTGTAAGAAGCCGACTTACAGGGGCAATCAGTTAATTGCGCGTCAGTGATGGTCAAGGATCCATTCGTATCGTTTGTTCGATAAGCCAGTAAAAACCCCAGACTTCTCTAAATTAATTTTTAATATCACAATTACATTCCGAATCGCAAACCACAATATAAGGGCTAAAATTATAAATAAAATAATAACAACTTACTCGGTGAAATAAAATGTGTGGTGGATGTACATACCTGGTACAAAAACTTCTCTAAATGTATTTTTAATATCAAAATTACATTCCGAATTGCTAGCCACGATATAAAGGCTAAAATTAAACATAAAATAAAAAAAAAAACTTACTTGGTGAAATACAATGTGTACTGGATGTACATACCTGGTACAAAATATTTTTCAATTGCTTGAATATACTTTAAAGAAAGTTATAATTAAATATAGCTTTATAAAGAAACGTACATAAAAATAACATAAAATATTCTTTAATTTAAAATCTTTAAACAATGCACGTAGTCATATCGCTCTCTACGGACGGCTAATGGAGGAAATTGAAGACGGTTGCAAAGCGTACATGCAGGCGGACTGCCAAATCCCTAGGGTGCCGTACTGGTCAATGTCAGACACCTCTTTTGTCGCACCACTAGTATATCTAAAAGGACGCGACAGGGTTGTTGTAGATTTGAAACTTTTCTTGCCATAGCTGTAAACATGTAAATATATTAAACTTAATAGATTGTCCGTCATTTATTTTTTAATTGATTCGTTTCAGGAGTAGATGTCCACAGAAATTTACAAAATTTACAACTTTTTGGTCACTCTCATTGAAATGGAAAAATAACTGCCTTTATTACATTAATAATACGAAGATAAATATATGAAAACATCAATTATTATTGTATATTAATATATGTTATTTAAATATTTAGTCACGTGTTTTGTTCCGCTCACGTAAATTTTTTAATCTATAAAAATAAACAGAAATAATCCTGAAATTTTTTACGCATTTTTAGTTGCATTTATATTTTCTTGGTATTCTGTAATAAAAATTAATTATTGAAAGGTTCAAAAAAACACAGCCTATTAAAAAGAACTATGAAACTCCTAACTTTCAGAATTGCTCGTCTTTACAGTTATATTTGATAAATGTCTGCACTTTATACTTTCACAAATTTTATAAACTATTTATCGATTCAGATATATTTTGCACCTAATTACTTATTTACTTATCAATATTAATTATGTTTTGCATTGAATAACGAACAGCATTAGAGATTTCTCTCGGTTTTATTTGAATTATTCGAGTTTATCGCCAATATAAAGTTAATTACTTAGTTTGCACATGTAACATACGTGTATGATCTTGTAAATAATTTCACAAGACAAAGACTTTTCCTAATATTCTATCGGAGGAAAAATAATTGTCTAGTGTTTTCTTTATCTCGCCGCTAGGAAGGTAATTGTGTTCATGCTTGTTTTGATTCCAGGTAGGTTTATACGTTACTTGTTTCGTGTCGATATATAATATATGACTCAAAAAATTTTATCGAATGGATTAAGTACGAGATTTAGTCAGTTATTATAAGTAATAATTTCAAAACATTCAATAAATAACTTATAAGTATTTGTATCGTATTCGTTTTTCCTAAAAATAGTGTTATTTTTTCTTACATTACAATTATTTAAATTTTTAAATTCACATTTACTTTTACTTAAACGGATAATTTGTTCATTTTGTTTCCCATGGATAAACCAATTTTAAACAAATGCAATTTTTTGGTCATATACAGTCGACCCCCCTATAACGTACGTTCCAATAACGACAATTCCTATAACGTAGCGAAAAAATTGTAGAAACTGTCGTATAACGTACCTCCTATAACGTCGTTTCGCGACAAGATTGATAGAGTCTGGACCAATAGTAAATGAGCAGCCGAACTACTTTCCTCCGACCCTGCGCCACGCTACGGAGCGGCTAAATTGAGTTTGCTATCGTCTGTTTAGTATTATATATAAATTATATATAAATTAGGTACTGTACATATAATTATATATTAATTATATATAAATTAGCTACTGTATATATAATTATATATTAACTTAATTTATTGTAACTTTATTATAATTATATATATGCTTTCTGCCGCCTGGCAACACGCTACGGAGAT
>NW_019384904.1:340911-380679 GCF_000671375.1 Centruroides sculpturatus
CAATGTCGAATGGTGACACTCGGTAAGTAATCCTACAATTTTTTGTTTATAGCGTAGTTTATACGGATTATTCCCAAAAAATATATACGTATTTTGGAAATGTTGAGTCGGATTAGTCTAGAATCGATTAATTTTATGGAAGAAAATCTTTCAAACAGCCGTAGTCCGTAAACTTGACACGTGTCGGGTTGTGATTGGAAGGATTCGTAAGAAAGCGGATTCCTAGAGAATGGAACGTATCTCTATCTTATAGGGGGGTCGACTGTACTTCTTAAGTAGAAATAAGTCGAAACCAGTTACATTGTACTCGAATATTTGTAGTCTCGGGAAAAAAGTGGAAAGACTAATTTTTATGACAACGGATACATAAATCGTAAATTTAAAGAAAATAAATTCTAGAGCATTTTCTGTACCTGGTGCATCTCTCTCATTCATTAAATTTAGTTGTAAATGACGCTGTCGAAGTGAAGAGGCCACCTCTTCACCTAATCTTACCATTGGGACTTTAACAGAGCTGTACATCACATTGATAGGAACAAAAAAGTCAAAGGAACCGTGCTTCATGGAAATTTGTGAACAACGCCCACTAGGAGGCGTCCCGGGCTACTAGTATTCATATAATTGAAGAATATTTTGTATGTACCAGTACATCCACAACATATTTTATTTCACCAAGTAAGGTTTTATTATTTTATTTTTAATTGTAGCCCTTATAATGTAATTGCGATATTAAAAACGCATTTAGAGAAGTCTACAGTTTTTACTGGCTTATCGAATAAACGATACGAATGGACCCTAGACTGTCACTGACGCGCAATTGACTGATTGCTCCTGGATGTCAGCTTCTTACAGAAACACAGCTTCCCTATCATCAAATGTCACGGCACGCCCCTGCATTATACAAGAATTGTACACGTTTTTTTCTACATCCCCTTAAAGATGGGATATACGAAATCGTAATATCACTGGTTTAACATTGAAATCCGTGAGTAATATAAAATCGGAGAGCGGAATAAAAATATCAAATATTTTAATGGATTTTCTAAACTCCTGTCAAGTATACAGAACTATCGTAAAAACATACCAGTAAATTCTTATCGGTTGGGTTAAGTTATAAATCTACTTGCGATTCACGTAATCGGGAGAGGACGGCCAAATATCTAGCGGGCAGGCGGCTAACAGCCCAGAACCAGTCCTGGATAGAATTGGATGCATTATATGTGTAGCATCCACCCAAGGTTCTAGGCTTCCACCAGCTAAACCGGGTGAGGTTTGTGCTCTGTAAAGCGCATGCGCAAATCTGGCTTTTCGGATGCTGACGATATAGCGCTTCCACTCTGCCACTAGTGTTCGAATATACAATAGCAATCTTATCTTTTTTTCACATGTAGTATAGAAATTTGTAATAAGATACATAATGCGGGTATAATAAAATATTGTGCGATTATTTTCATATAATTAAAATTAATATGTATTTATTTTTTATAAAATACAAGGAAAGCGGCGCATCCACCGTTTCCAATGACGGCACTCCACTGACTTATACGTAAATATGCGTAAGAAATAATAAAAAGGCTCGATACAATCTGCTTTCTCTGGCAATGATTTAATATTGTATATCCAAAATCTATTATACTTTTACATTCGGTATGTCATTCAAAATATATAGCAAAATAGAGTAATAAATTTATCAATGAAATATATGTATTGCTTATTAATGCACAGAAGCAAATCCAGGAACAGTTGATAAATTTTATTTAACAATTCGTCAGAAAATATTGAATTCTTTTATAGACAGCCATTTGTGGCCGAGTGTATAAATATAATTATCATTAATCGTGGATTTAGGCTTCATCAATGTAAAACGTCTTTGAGACTTTTCCAGAATTACTTCTTGTATGTCAAACAATAATATGTGTCAGTTTACCATGAAAGTTTGCACTTGACAGATTGCCTACGTATTGGCATAGCTTTATTTAAACCAGTGTTTTTCAACCTGTGGGTCGCGACCCCCGGGGCAGCGAAGCCTTACACGGGGGATCGCGGGTAAAAGAAAAAGACAAGTGTTTGTCGGTCCTACACTACATTAAAAAAACTACAATTTCAGCGAGAAGGCTGTACCTGTTTATTTGACAGTACAATTGGTTTTTTTTAATCGATATTTAGGTCTCAATCATGGGTGTAGTCAGGGAGGGGTCTGGGTGGGCACGGCCCACCCCAGGAAATGATAGCCGGAAATGTGTTGAGCTGACTTCCAAAAAGAAATAAAAAGTAGAAAAGTAGTAGCTGAAAATTCTGATCCTAAAAGTATATAAAAAAAGGTCAACAGCTCCCTTAGCCCAATGTTATGATTAAAGGAAGTTTAATACTTTACATGTGTTAAGTTATTGTCGATTCTCCTGAAATTGTCATTTTAATCAAAAATAATTTGTCTCAACAGAAAGGAAATTAAATACATAGTTTTTAAAATCACTGATATAGTTTTAATATGGCCCTAGGGGGGTCGCCAGAATTTTTTAACTTGTAAAAGGGTCTCGTATTCAAGAAGGTTGAAAAACATTGATTTAAACAATTCAATCTAATTCTCTTCATTGGGCAGAAGTAAATACGATCGGAGCAAATCATAGTTTACTTAAAACTAGGCACACTTCTTTATATATTAGCAAAGAAAGTACTTCCGAATAATACTAAAAAGTATTAGGGCATGATTTTAATCAAGTCATAGATTTGAGCTTTCACATTTTATGAAATGAAACTTTCAATGGAAATGTGAAATATAATTTTTATTTTTAATGTTAAAAAATAACAAATTATATATTAAAGTGGCTTTCTATTCATGGCTAAACTACTATTAATATCTCATAAGCTTCTATTGTCATTTGCATTATATAACGCATTAATTAATGTTTATTTTATCAACGAGCAACCATTACCATAATTCACATTAGTATTTGCAAACAACGAACGATAAACAGACATTAAGAAGATTTACATTAATATAATTCATGGAAATGAAATGTAAATTTCTAGCACATTTCCATTTCGTTGCATTATGAATTTATGACTCAATATCAAAGCTCACTCCTGCCTGAGACCTTAGTGAAGACGCTATGAATTCTGTTCACTGAACTGCCCAAAAACATTACATATAATTTTACAAGTTTCCTTTCTTTCATTATCGATAATTACTAGCATCATAATGCTGTATTTAGTTTAGAAAATGAGCTCGAATTCACGATACGTTTGCTTAAACTGTTTTTTAAAACCAATACTAGATTTTGCATTAATCTTCGCTTTGCAACCCGAAATTCCATGCAATTGTCAAAGAAGGAAACCAGTTTCCAGCATTAAAAAATTATTGAAAAGATGGTATTTTAGAATTATCGAGTTTCTAGCATGGATTCAATTTTTCATGATAATGTGGCAAATGATACCGATTCTAAAGCAATCCGCTCTTTGCATTGGAATGTATTCAGCAATGAAAGGTTCACTGATGATAGTTAAGTTTGTTAGATTACTTTTAGCATTTGTTGGTGCAGCAACAATTAGATTTATCAAACGGAACAAAATTTCTTTCCAAATTTCATTGAGAAATGAGATTTTTCAAAACGTAATGGTACATAAGGCAATCAACATGATTTGTTTACTAGTATCATTTATTGTCATTATCGTCATGTCTTGCGAAACAATGCATAATAGTGTTGTTTTATATCCATTATGGCACCAAGCTAGAAATTTTGAATACGAGGCGCTATTCTGTAGCATCAAGTTTGCGTTTTGGATCAATTACCTAACTGGAGGTATCGCTTATGCTCTATTATTATATGGCGTAGTCTTAATAGTGGCCATATTGGAATTTCAACATTTGTCAAAAGCGTTTGCATCAATAAAAAGAAGACAATCGAATCTGGAACTGGAACTGAAAAATTTCATGAATCATCACGAAGAATTGTGGAATTTCATTTCACAATTCAACAATAAAATGAATTTTGTGTTTGTCATTATATACGGAAGTCTTGTATCAGGAACCAGTTTCTGCTATTACATGTACTTGTATATAGAAATGAACAAGGTCCTGAAAAATATAATTTTAGGATTTATTGTTCTGTTAACATTCCTTTGTCTTGTCTGTTGTTTTCTTTGCAGCTGTTTGGCATTTTCGGTGAGTATAAATAAAAACATAATTTAAACATATGTTTCAATTGTTAACATTGCATTTGCTGTTTTTCAGATGGAGAACACTTTTCAAGATATACGGCAATTTTCGGCATGCAATTTGCCACTAGAGTCGAAACTGAAAGTAAGAATTTTCGCAATTGATATAATTCTGCATTAGTTAAAATCTATTACTAAAGAAAGAAATGTTTAATATTTCTATATTATAGCTGTTAAATTTCATGAAGCGATTTGGAAAAGTTGCATTGAGACTTTCAATAGGTGGTCTTTTCTTCGTTAATAAGAGATTCCCTTTTAGAGTATGCTTTTTGATTCACATATTTTTGTAGATCTAGGAAACTTCTCTATTAAACAAAATGTCATGAACAATGTTAATATCTTTGCAGATGGCGAAGTCCTTGCACTCTGTATATTCTGGGTTGCTGAAGCTGAGGGATGTTTCGCATCAGTCAGCAAAATGTAATGAAGTATCAATTGGAAACTACACTGAAATATAATTTCCTAACTAGCACTTTTTAATTTAAATAGCACTTGGACTGCGTTAGATAATCTCTTATTAATGAAGCGTTCTGTTTTTACTGGATGTTTTCACACATAGACGTTTTCACACATCATATCATTAAGTGTGTTTTTTCGAGATGTTTTTAATAGTACACTGAAAAAGTTAAATGAAATAAGTGTATTTGTGAAATTGGTATATCTTCAAAATTTTTACAATACTGTACTTTGTTAAAGTGAAGATTTGACTGATTGGCTACTTTACACAGACCACATGCTGTGAGAAATTAACTTGTGCAGAAATGAGACAAATTGAAGGAAATTACTGTATGTAATTGCGATCGTATGTAGTATCTTTGAATAACTGCTTTAATTTGCACGAATTTAAGAATAGAATCGGAAAAGGAAAAGGTTTAAGCGAGATTTAAACTTGGCATGATTACGGTCACAGTGATTTTTGTGTCACATATATCGCCGAACTTGTGGGCTTTACACAAACGACAGTATGTAGTATGCACTCAGAGTTACACCATACGGAAACAAAATCGACCCGGTGCCAACACATAGTTATGCATTAAATCATGGAATATTATATAATCGGGTTGCAGAATAGTATCTCTGAACAGACATTTTTATGTATGATGTATAACAGCTAATGACACTTACGATTTGTACCCATGTCAGCAAAAACAACATATTCTGCCATTAGTGAGATTCTAATCACTGACTGTGGACAATTGACAACCGGAAGAAAATTTGAAGGCCCATTTAATCGCTCTATCGGTTGCGTCATGTAGATGAAATAGTCAGGATATGGCGTAGATATCGCGAATTAATTTCGTCATTATATAACGTTTCAATGGTGCAGGTAGGTTGCAGCTCTCTCATGGTGTAAGTGTTTAGCTTCATGTTTCAGTACTACTGATATCAATGTAACGAAGCTCTGCAAAATAATAAAAGCATTGCACACTCTTTAATAAATATACCAAATGTTCATATTTCTAGATTTGTGGTGCGAACAGCTTATTAACCAGTTAGAGAAATTTAAACCACTTTCTGCATAAAGCAAAATCTTTCAGCATGGAATTAGATCAGCTAGGAAAGTATATAATGCTACCATAATAGTATTTCGATTAACTATAGACAAGCAATTTTCATAAAATTACGGAAAGTGTTTCTATATTTGTGACTCTTGCATTGACAAGTAGAAAATGCGTGTATCCCAAAAATGAATGCTGTACCTAAGCAAAGCTTCAAGCCAAATTTTATGCAATTAATTGACACCGGTTTGTTATTTATAATTATTCATTAACTGCTTACTGTAAATTATTTAAAAAGTTACCTTTAATGTAAGAGCTAAGTAGATGATGGTATACCAGATTTAAGCACTCGTGACATTTGTACCTTGTACAATAGTATGAGCAAGTATGAAGATAGAACTTCGTATTTAACACAATACTCTTCATTGTGTAGTTCTGAATGCAGATATTGATGTATTTTATCAATAGTAATTTAGAATATATGTAAGAATAGTATCGCTAATGCATTGCAATATTTACTTTTCATCCTTTCTTTTTATGTAGAATAAAAATAATCTAATTACTTTAAATTTCCAGCAAGTTTTTCCTTGTATTTTTTACACTAACAATTAAGATGATAGAAAGTAACGAAAATCACTATACTACATAGAGAAAATAACATTTGCAATATTAATGTGTCATCTGCTAAATGTTTAAGATTTTTAACTTGACATATTAACATACATCCAAAACCTGCATACACTACAGTACTCTACTTAAAGGTTATTTAAAATTCAACATTAACTCAATTACTTTATAAAATTATATCGTAAGGCTCGATAGAGGTAAGCCAGCAAGTAAGCGAAAAAACGAACGGCTTAATAAAGCGAACCTTAGTATACTGGAATTACAATTCTTTCTTTTTATTTCAATTCACAATTTATTAAAAACGTAAAGATATACTTTTCATCCAGGCAAAATACGAGTATCGAGGTCATCATCTATTTTTCCCGACCTACGTATCAAATACCATCGAGTGTCATCCATTCTTTCCCGAGATCTCGATTTTTTTTCATATTTTTCATATCACTTAAAAATTCTTTTTTCCTTCACTAAAAAAAGTTACGTTTTGCGAGATGTCCACTGGGACCACTCATCATTATGTATATCATTTTAGTTATGCCTAGGTATGATGATTAGGCGTAAATATAGACGTTATCACTTTGCCATCTTTAGCACTACACAAAGCCTCTTTATATTAGTTACAAATTCCGAATCTAGAATACAAGTGTTGTGAGTAGGGTTTCCTGATCATTCTGCCTGTTTTTTAACTCTGAAAATTCCCGAAATTTCTTAATACTTTTTGTTCAGGTTGAAGAATAATAGAAAGTATAATTAACTCATACACTGTCAGAATACATTTGCATTTATTCATTTTATGTCTGCTTAGTAGTTTTTTTATATTTTTTGCTTGTTATGGCGTGTCCCAGATTGTCAATAATCAATATGTCGCCTATTTATGGCAAGACTGAAATTTTTTTACTTGTCAGAAAATGTAATATCTGGAATAATTACCCAGATGCTGTCTTAGTTATTAACCATGTTCATTAGTAGCTTCTATAAATGCATAATGCAAGATTGTGCAAATTGGGCAATGATACAAAAACGAGTATGAAGTATGCAAGTATGAAGTTTTTCTTCATAAACACGATTATTAAAGCCTAACGAACTGACGAATTATTGGACTATAAGCTGGATGCTGCTATTAAAGTAGCCGAGGTAAACAAATCAAGAATATTAGACAGCAAAAAAAGTACTGCAATGTATCTCGAAAACGAAATAGAAATCTTCGATTCTAGAGGTAAAAAAAGACATAACATCTGTCTTCTCTTAAATGCATTAAAGACGATTCCACAGGACGATTAGCAGGACTTCCCATTACTAAAATAAGAACCGGATTGAGTAAACGGAATATTGACCATCTTTGCTTTTTAAAATCTTATTTAAAAATTTACAAAAATATTTTTGATTATGTTTTATTTAAAACACGAAAATTGCTTTCTAATTTATAAGTTTGATAAAAGTTTATTTTATTTTTTTATTAAATTTTCAACTCAATGCAAAGGAAGTTTTTCTTTTTTTTATTTTTGTGAACATTTTCGAACAAACTTTGATAAAGTTTTTCTATTTGTGAAAATTTCTACGTAATTGAAAGATAATATTTTACACACCATTATTATTATTATTATTAATTTGGAGGTTGCATGACGTATTAAATTACTTAAACGATTAAAAGTAATTATATCATTCGATTTAGAAATTTGTTTTATATCTTAAAAATGATTAATTATATACCGGGATTTTCCGAAATCCCAGAAAACAAATTACTTTTTTTCGAAATTCTCGGACAAGCAATGGACTGAAAAATGAGAAACCACAGTGAAAATAGAACACGTGGTTGATATTAAAATGACTTAAAATGGTTTTCCTAATTTTTTCAAGCAACAGAATAGGTTTTCCAAAGGCGCAGTTATCTTAAAAGTGCGAAAAATGCTAATTACGTCAAAATTTTTATTTCCCTTCAAACAATTATAAAATGGCTATTTTATGATATATTGAGCCCATCATCGGTTGAGTGGATATGTCTATACACTGGTCGTAGGTTGACGCCACTAACTGTTCGAGAGTTTTCTGAAATTTATTTTAGTACCTAATAAATAAATAAAGTCCAATTTTCCATGGAAAGCTCCTATGCAGATTCCCTATGTGTTACGTTATTTTGTCCCATCAATCCACTCCAAACCATGCAGTATAAGTGAGAGAATAATACAAACATTTAGTAATGCAATTTGACTATATAAGTGTAGGTAACAGAATTGTCTACTACTTTTTGTAAAAAGTTCTGATGAAAATTTCATTATTTTTAAATTTTTCATTTTACTTTCCTGCGCGATTATTAGGCTAAAGAGAAATTACTCATCTTTAAATATGCAGAAATATTCATTAATAAAGTTAAACATAGGCAAATTTTGTTTACGCACATTTACCAGAATAATAATCAATATAGTCAACTTGGTCGATATGGGAGTTTAATAATAATTCGTTTCGTATATTACCATAAATCTTACTTTGAAATTGCAATATTTTAATGTCTAATAGCCGTTCCATTAGAATTTATTTAAATCTTTTATTGCTACTCAATAAAGTAATGCATTAATGCATTATTATTGTTTCGGCAGATAACTGCAATTGCTTTTTACCATTTTACTTTTATCACGTTACGCTATATTTATAAGTTAATTTACAAAATAAATGGCAATAAATTTGGACGTAGTCTGTTTCCAACAATATTCAAATTTCAGATTCGACTTGTAATTCAAAACGTATGGTAAAATTATGTAATTTTTATTGTAATCCCACAATTGATTATTGCTTATAGCAATGAGCAACACCTAACCTAAACTAGTTACAGAGCAGTTGACAAATTTGATTTAACGATTCCAAAAAAGTACTAAATTTATTTTAGAAAATAGCTGTGGCCGAGTAGATAAATCTACTGGACTTTCATCGTTAATTTAAGCCTCATGAACGAGAGGGGCATAGAGGTTTTTCCAGGATTTTTGTATGTAACACAGAAATGAATGGCAGTTTCTGACGAAAGTTCCTCTTTGGCAGATCGCTCGTGTGTTGCATTGCCTTATTTCATGAATCCAACCCAATTTATTTATTGAGGAAAACTCGAAAGTAACAAAGCAAGGAACAATATAAAAGTAGACTCATTCATTCATATTTTGTAAAGTAAATTCTTTCGAATAATACTGAAAAAAATTATGGCATCATTATAATCAACACTTAAATTTGAGCTTTCAGATGTTATGAAATTAATCTGCTAATTACAACGCGAGATTTTATTTTCATTTCTTCGTTAATTAAAGCTCGCTTTATCTATAGCAGTTTAATTATTAATATCTCATAAATTTTCTTATGTCACTAACATTATATAACGTATAAAGATCACTAAACAATAATTACCATAAATAACGTTAATATTTGCAAATTACGAACGGTAAACAAATAATAATAGATTTACATTACAATTACACACATCACATTTTTCATTTCTTGACATTTTAAATTTATTATTTATGCAATATCAGAGCTCACTCTAGAGTTAGATCTTTGTTAAGACACTGAGAATTCTATTGAATGGACTACACAAAGATATCATACAGATATTAACTAGTTTCGTGCCTTTTTCATGAATAGTTACTAGCACCATAATATTATATTTAATATAGAAAATGAGCTCGAATTCACAACAAGTTTGCTTAAACTGTTATTTAAAACCAATACTAGATTTTGCATTAATCTTCGCTTTGCAACCCGAAATTCCATGCAATTGTCAAAGAAGGAAACCAGTTTCCAGCATTAAAAATTTATTGAAAAGATGGTATTTTAGTATTATCGAGTTTGTAGCGTGGATTCAATTTTTCATGATAATATGGCAAATGATACCGATTCTAAAGCAATCCGCTCTTTGCATTGGAATGTATTCAGCAGTGAAAGGTTCACTGACGATGGTTAAATTTGTTAGATTACTTTTAACATTTGTTGGTGCAGCAACAATTAGATTTATCAAATGGAACAAAATTTTTTTCCAGATTTCATTGAGAAATGAGATCTTTCAAAACATAATGGTACATAAGGCAATCAACATGATTTGTTTACTAGTATCATTTATTGTCATTATCGTCATGTCTTGCGAAACAATGCAGAATAGTGTTGTTTTATATCCATTATGGCACCAAGCTAGAAATTTTGAATACGAGGCGTTATTCTGTAGCATCAAGTTTGCGTTTTGGATCAATTACCTAACTGGAGGTATCGCTTATGCTCTATTATTATATGGCGTAGTCTTAATAGTGGCCATATTGGAATTTCAACATTTGTCAAAAGCGTTTGCATCAATAAAAAGAAGACAATCGAATCTGGAACTGGAACTGAAAAATTTCATGAATCATCACGAAGAATTGTGGAATTTCATTTCACAATTCAACAATAAAATGAATTTTGTGTTTGTCATTATATACGGAAGTCTTGTATCAGGAACCAGTTTCTGCTATTACATGTACTTGTATATAGAAATGAATAAGGTCCTGAAAAATATAATTTTAGGATTTATTGTTCTGTTAACATTCCTTTGTCTTGTCTGTTGTTTTCTTTGCAGCTGTTTGGCATTTTCGGTGAGTATAAATAAAAACATAATTTAAACATATGTTTCAATTGTAAACATTGCATTTGTTGTTTTTCAGATGGAGAACACTTTTCAAGATATTCGGCAATTTTCGGCATGCAATTTGCCTCTAGAGTCAAAATTGAAAGTAAGTCTTAAGGAAATTTATATATTATACTATTAAGGAAATACTATTTAAAATCAATTGTTTGCAATTTCTATATTTCAGATTTTAAATTTCATGAAACGATTTGGGAACGTGGCATTGAGACTTTCTATAGGGAGTTTTTTCTTTATTAATAAAAAGTTTCCGTTCAAAGTAAGGTTTTAATTTTATACATTTTTATATATTTAGAAAGTATATGAAAATTAGCGATATTCTACGAACAATATTAAAACTCTTGTAGATGGCGAAATCTTTGCACTCCGTATATTCCGGATTGTTGAAGCTGAGGGACGTTTCGCATCATTCAGAAAAATGCAATGAACTGTTAATGGAAAACTACACAGAAATTTAATTATCTAAAACTTATTTTCTGTTTCAGTAGCACTTAAATAATCTCTTATACATAAAGGATTTTTCTTTTTACTGAATACTTTCCTAAATTTAAACATCATATAACAAATACACAAGTGTGTTTGTAGACTCTCCAATTGCACAAACAAAAAAAACTGAGTTTAATATAATTTGTGAATCGAGATGTCTACAAAATTTTACAATAGCGTATTGAATAACGATATGCAGTGAGTTTCAATTTTATTAGTACAGAAACTACACGTTGAAAAATTAAATAAGTGCAGAAAAAAGACACTTGGAAGGAAATTATGTGCCTGCGGTCCTGTCTTATATCGTTCGGTATCTGCTTTAATTCGCGCCAGTTTAATTATGAAAATAGAAACGGAAAAGGTTTAAGTAAGTTTTCAACGTGGCATGATCGCCGACAAAGAAGTTTCTGGGTCACAAATAATTCCAAGCTTTTCGGTTTTACACGAACAATGGTATATAGTATGCATCGAGAGTGGCGCAGGACAAAAGCAATTTGTACGTTGATCTGGCGGACAATTAATTCATGTGACCACAGAATAGTTAGTATTTCTGAACGAAATATTTGGGAACGTTGTTACATATGTTCTAGAACAACCGCTGACACGGAGGTTTGTATTGATGTCAATAAAAACAAGATATTCAGCTCGGTTGGGCTTGTAGTCAGGCAACTGGAAAGTCTTTCGACCTGGTAAATCGTGTTTCCTCTTCTGGCGTGTTTATGAACTAGTCAGGATGTGGCGTCGATAACAGTTCGTTATATATTGTGAAAACACTACAGGATGGTTGAGGCTCTATCATGATTTAGGTGTATAGATTTCACATTTTAGGATCTTTAATTTCAACCAAAAGATTTTTAATCGGTTAACTGTTACGTATTGCTGGGTTGAACTTTTCTAGCATGAAAACTCTTTCGTGGACATCCAAAAAACTTAATAGAGTTGCTTTGACGTTTTCAGTATGTCAAACTGTCTGTCACGCTTGTGAAAGCATCTTAAAAGACTTCCCGGAGGCACTGTTCCTCGC
Organism: Centruroides sculpturatus; assembly: GCF_000671375.1. Classification (NCBI taxonomy): domain Eukaryota; kingdom Metazoa; phylum Arthropoda; class Arachnida; order Scorpiones; family Buthidae; genus Centruroides; species Centruroides sculpturatus. The sequence continues at coordinate 353,408 of NW_019384904.1, forward strand.
GTAACAGTTATCATAAACGCATTCAACTACTATATCACATGACAATTTCGTCACACTTTACTATGGGGCAATATAGTCGAATAGCTAATGACCGACAAGCCGATATAAGACAACACGTTGGATTGCTGAAGCTGAGGGATAATTCACACCGTTCAATGTCAAGTGAAAATTACAGTGAAATTTAATAATCGAAAGTACGTTTTGTAGTTTGACAGAATTATCGTATCTTAAACACTTGCCTAAAATGATCACTTAGTAATGTTGTAAGCGTTTTTCCTTACTTAATGCCATCACGCATTTTAATGTCACAGAGTCATGTAATGTGATCATGTCAAAAAATTGATGTAAAATTAATGAAAATAAATAAATTTTAAAATTCCTACGGAGTTTTTTCAATTTTCTTCGATATTTATTTAAGAAAAGTTTATAATGAGACAGAAAAAATTGTTAAACAAAATCAACGTGCATTTTCTTATTAGCATTAAAAATTTATTGCTGATAACTTGTCTCATATTTAAGATTTGTTGTGGAAAATGCAACATCGAAATTTGATAGCTTTAATTTATAACGAAAATACAAATTTTGCAATAAACTGTAATTTCAGCATTGTTAAACACTTTATAAATGTTCGTTAAAACTGTTTACTGATACAGAGAAATTTTGAGAAATGACAAAATAACAAGTAGGATTTCAGGGTTTTGTAGAAATTCTTATAAGATGGACTAGAAAAATGTATGCATATTTCTTCATATAGCCTTATATGAACGAAATTGAACATAATACGTTTTAAAACTTATTAAAGTTCGTTTCTTCTAAATTTATTTATTGTGTTATTGTTCTCGTATTGTCAACAGCAGTGACATGCCAAAAGATTGAAATCATGGCATCATAGTGGGGTCAAAACTATATACCAATGTGACGATAAAATTTACTTTCTGTGTAAAAGTTGTAATCACACTAAATTCGTCACATAAATAAAGAACACCTGAGTTTTAAATCTATATCTATATCTATATCTATATCTTTATCTTTACTAATATATAAAGAGGTAATGTTTGTATGTAAGTTTCGTTGCAGCAGTTAATCTCCGAAACTACTCATCCGATTTCACAAATTCTTTCACCAATATTTAAAATGGAACCTCAGGATGGACATAGGCTGTATATTATTCCGTTAGACATTCATATAAATTAAAATATATAATCTAGGTTAAGGCTTTTATGTCCAACAGATGGCGCTACGAGTACGACGCCCTAAGTTTGCTTTTCTGCGCGGCATTACGTTTTTCTGTGAAAATGAACTAAAGTGGATCATCTTCTATCTATCTATATAAATAAAAATGTAATGTTCGTTTGTTCCTACCGATTCCTTTGAAATTTTGACACAACGCTGCATTCGAATGCGCACGTGTTTTTATATCATATACGTGTCGAAATTTCCCGCACTGGGGGGAGATGGACAGGATTAAGGCTTACAGTAAAGAACTCTGCTTCTATTTATACTATTTAAGATGCGGTTTTTTGCGTTTTTGATTGCGTTTTAATAGGGTACGTCAACAGAATGTACACTAAGAAGGAATTTTTCGATATTCCCCCACGAGGAGAGAAACAGAATTAAGGCTTACCGTATTATATTATTTTAGATGCAGGTTTTTGCGTTTTTGATTGCGTTTTAATAGGGTACGTCAAGAGAATGTACACTAAGAAGAAATTTTTCGTAAAATTTCCCCCCCCCCACAGGGGAAGTGTTATACATTTATAATAGATACATTTTGAGCCACAACAACGCGAGGCGGGGTCTGCTAGTTAAATATAAATGTCCAAAACGTTTCCGAAAAAAATGTTGTTCTGGATTTCGATCAGCAAAGAAAATTCTTCCTTGCTTGAAAATTCAGCGCAACTCCCTAAATTTTCCTTAACCATAAGAAAATTCTATGGAAATATGTAATGATAAACTGGATATTTATAAAAACTGACAGTTATTTGCATGTAAAGATTTAATAATTCAAAAAATGTAACTGGATTATATTTACAAACAACCTGAAGGAAATCAAACCATATTACAGAGTGCTACAAGGCCCGGGCCTCACATTTATCCGAAAACTTTTAAGTTTTTCGCGTACATTTCACAGAGCAACCTAAATATAGGAAAGTTGGAAAACAAAGTTAACTGGAGAGATGGCACATTGCTCAAGTGTTACGTTGTTTAATTCAATCCAATCGTTAAGAAAGTTATAGATATGTAGGTTTAGATTTCATGAAATGAAAATTTTTACACAAATAAGAAATTTTACTTCTATTTCTGCGTTAAAGTCTATTTATAACTACACCATTGTTAATATCTCACGAAATTCTTCTCTTAATTGCATTATATAATTGACGAGACTATGTCTTGTCTCTAAAATCGCGCTGCTATCAAAGGCTGCACATTTTAGAGATATGAAGAAGTACTCGTCAGAAGTTGCAATTTTGCACAGAGTATTTGGTGCCCAAATCATGCACACGTAAAATTAACCAGACGTGTAGGTAGTTAGGGGATCGAGTACTTGGTCAAAAGAAAATACAAAATGCAGAGACTGTTTCTAGAAACAGGCGCGAATGCAAGATTCGTGCATGCATTTCTCCCGCTCTCTGAGACAAAGTCTCGTCCTAATAATGGCTTCGTTGTTTTACTTGTTCATAAATAGCTGTATCGGGAGTACAGAGTCATTAATCTGTTTTAATTATATATTTTTAATAAAGATACGAGGATTTTAATGAAACTTATATTAACCAAATATTTATGAACAGGAGATAAAAATAAATTACAAATTTCAATTAGTAAAATTACGTGTTTATCATATGTGCAACGACATTGAATATAAGTCACTACGACATGAGTTGAATTTAATGTTAAACAACGATATTAGACACAGCAACTGCTTTAGCAGCCTTTTCTAGTAAACAATTTCTAGTATTACAAAAAACTGAAAAGCAGAAATGACGTCAAATTAACGAGATGTATGCTGCAACGGTGCGACTATGCAAGCGCGAGCGAGTGAATTTTCCGAGCGAGCGAGAATATGTAGCGAGAAGAGTCGAGACGCGATAAATATCAAACCTTGTCAGATATGCTCGAGAACAAGAAATTCGCTATCGTCAAAGAAAATATTACTCGCTTCTCGCTTGTGCATGGTTTTCCTTTGCGAGAACTATTTCGCTAGCTCTAAATTCGGGTCTGCATAGTCGCACCATAACTGTTTTATTCAACCAATACTAAACTAAGCTTTGCGCTTCAGTTTGGTACTGTACTGAAATACCTTTTAATTGTCAAAGAAAGAGACCTGTTTCCAGTATTAAAATCCAACTTTTTGTTTGTGTCCATAAATTATCTGGATTGTTTGTATAGGATGGAGTGTCTAAATTTCGGAGAGTCTGTTGTAAGATTAATTAAACTAGCTAAAGTCTCGATTGGGTTGATCTTTGATATTTTTATTGTAAGGAGTTTTAATGTTACTTCCGCTTTCAGTAGCTTATGATCAGAGTTGCAGAATGCCCCGGGTCTTGCTCTGACATTACTTACTAATGATCTCCATCTTGTTCACTATATTGTAACACGTAATCAATTTGGTTTACATATTCACCTGTTGGGGAGGTCCAAATAGAAACACGCCGATAATAGTGTGAACATGGTATTACTTATTAAAAAACTGCAAACTGAAGAATGTATTTCCTCTCTTATTTCCGGTGTTCGGTCCAAATTTTCATATAATTCACCGTAGATTATCATAATTTCTTGTATTATCTATCTTAGCATTAAAATCTCCCATTATTATCAATATATTCTTCTGTGGTATTTTTGTAATGATATTTTCAATTTGTGTGTATACTGTGTCCACTTCGTCTTCCGAAGCAGCCGAAGTGGACATATAAACTTGAATAATATGAAGTTTCACTGGACTGGAATATATTATAATTTTGATTATGCGGTCGTTGATAGGTTCACAGCTTTCCACAATTTTTTTTAGGTATTTGTCGATAACAAAGGTCACTCCATTACGTCTATTTTTGGTCGTACGTGAAACATGTATCGTGTGTTCGATTGTATCGCAATAACCACTCTCTCTCCAAGGTGTTTCCGAGATGCCACAAATCGGTATATTCCCTCGATTTAAGCTCTCTTTCTACTATATAGAGCTTTCCACTCTGTAAAAGTCGTCTTACGTTTCAATTACCTAAAAATAAATGTCTTTTTAGATGTAATTTTAAATTTCTTCCATGTTATATTTCGCCTGTGGTGCCTGGTTGCCTATGTCCACACGCCCGGTAGCCTATTTCACACCAAATGACCTGGAATCAGCTTAGCGCCGGTTGCTCCGGATCGCGATACATATCATCGATACCATCATTGCTTAAACGTTGTGATGCACAATCTCAAAAGAATGACATTATTCATTTTTTCGTGCATTAAACCAAAGCATTAATGTGATAAATATAAGGGATATAAAAGTGAATTTTAACTCTTATAATGTGTTGATGTTCCCAATATTAATCGTGGTAAGACTTTTTCTGTTTATTAATATCGAGAATAGAAGTCCCACATTAACATTCGGTCATATGGAGTTTTTCGGGCTATATCTAAGTATAGGCCATTATTCCCATAGAAACTTTTTTCGGGAGGTACAAGTTCTTAACATATGACAGGTGTGTTACGTTGTGGTATCCCACCAACACAATGCAACCGAATAAGTTGGTCATACAGAGACGAACGTCATACTCCTGTTAATTCTATGACACGTCAATCGTGTGACTAGCTCATTAAACAAAATTTAATTGTTTAAAATAACGTTTAGAAATAAATTAGTAAATTTTTCTGTATTGGTTAATTAATATTCTTGATTTCAAATTTAAGAACACAGATTTTATGAATATTAATTTCATTTCATTTCATATTTTTAGGAAGCAAAACTTGAAAAATTTTAAATTTAAGTTTATTCAAATGAACGGAGATAAAATTCTAAATATAATCGAATTTAAATCTTCAAAATCAATTTCCAAAGTTATTTACAACTAGCTGTTACTCGCGACTTCGCCCGCGAAAATTTTGCAAGCAAAACCCCATTTGTATTCAGTATTTCAGCAACCATAGTAATTGTTATATAACACCTAGCGCTGAGAATAATGGGAATTGCTGAAAATCAAACAAACTATTTTCAATCTGATCAATTTTCTGGAACGTTTACAATCGTTCTATAATCGAACCAATATGCAATAACAAATTCGAATTTAAAACGGTTCAAACATTTGATTAAAAATTCGAAATATATAAAAATATTTATAACAATATCTGAAATGTTATTAATTTAATACTTAAGTACTTAATGAAAACTAAACGTTGTTAAAAACAAAAAAAAAATCGCATCTAAAATAGTAGAGTAGAAGCCGTTCTTTCGGTTAATCCTTAATGCTCTCTCTCTCCCCCCGCAAGGGAATTTCGAAAAATCCTTTCTAAGTGTGCATTCCCTTGGCGTATTCTAACTGTGCACCAAATTTCACCTCTTTAGGCTCAGCGGTTTGCTCTGGACGATGATGAATCAGTGACTAAGTCAGTCAGTCAGTCAGTTAGTCAGGACAAGTTATTTTACATATTTAGATGAAATTGGAAAATTTCTAATCAAATTTAACAATTTTAATAATGATTATCTGTAAATTTTTAACACATTTTGTGAGTAATTTATTTTACCAATTAAACCAATCGTTCACAAAATCCGGTACTTTAGCTTTACGCTAAATATATAGTGAAACTGGTCAATGCGGTATGGTTCACTTCACTTATTGCAGAGTCGTGGGGTGAAGCAGCAATGTACCACGATCAGCTCAGAAGAGTTCAAAGTATAGTCGTTCGCGCTCGCCAACATATTGGCTACGTGGAGTTAACCAGATTTTTAAAATATTTATTATGGCTGTCCTTAAATTACGTCCGCATTTTTCTTGAAATTTTTACTCCCCTTCCACACTTCTCCGAATCCCTTATCATCTTCGGATATCCAACAAAATTAGACACACTTAAAACATTTATCACTTTATGAAATAAACATTCAAATAAATATAATAAAATGCGTAACCTGTATAAAGTTTAATGAATTAAATTATTTGTGGACAGTCCTTAACACCTAAATAGAGACCAATTTCCCATAGTAAATTCTTCCAAAAAACACGATTCCAAAGAAGAAGGATTTTCTTTGGACAGTTTAGAAGAAAAGAAAAAAAAAGCTTTATTTTGTATTTGCAACGAAAAGTAGTAAATAGCCATAATTTAACAAAGATTTTTGTTTCTAACTTCCTACTGACCGGAAGCTGGTATTTTTAAAATATTAAATACTAGCAGATGAGCACGGTGTTGCTCGGGCAAAAAGTAACGATAGCTAAGATTAAGATTATTAGATTACTAGCAGATGGGCCCGGCGTTGCTCGGGCAAAAGTAACGATAACTAAGATAAAGATTATTACGTTACAGTCAACCTTACCCGGTTTCACAGAATGCAAGAATTGGGTCCCTTTGTTTCCAGACTAATTAGAGAATTTTTAGATGAGTCTAAAAATAAGTTCGATTTCCCGCAAAAACGAAAAAAACTGCATCTGCGTATTGCACGTCGCTTTCTCTTAACAATTCCATTGTTACGTAGCATTTCCATTGTTGACACTTCCATTGTTACTTAACACTTCCATTGTTGATGGAATTGTTAAGCCTTAATCCTGTCTCTCTTCCCCCGGGGGGGGGGAATTTCGAAAAATCCCTTCTTAGTGTGCGTTTTCTGACGTAACCTATCTGTGTACGAAATTTCAACTTTCAACTACTAACCGTTTGGGCTCTGATTATTATTATTATTATTATCAATTTGTCTCGATTATATATTAGATTAAAATTTGATATCAATAACAATGAAAATTCGTTCTGATCTCCGAAATTCCTAGAAACCTCGAGATTTATTATTCAACATCCCGCTTTTCTAAAATTGAAAATTACCAGAAAATTAAATAACCCCGGTGTAAACTAATAAACATCGAATAATGAAAATGCAAAATTGCAATGGACAAATCAAGTCTTCTAGAATTTCGCATTATACGAGCGATGTGCATTACACTTTTAGATAAGATTCATTTATTTGTAAAACATTTCATCTTCAAAACTTTACATATTTTATTATTAATCTTTCGATTGTTTTTATTATATAATAAAACATGAAATGGATGCGGTACGTTCGTGTTAGAATGTATAACAAGTATGGGAAATATCAGGCCGGATGGACGAGGCGGTTATGGATTGAATGAACCGGTTTGAAGATCCGGAATCGAATTTAAACGAGCAATTTTTCGAAGAAAATTTGGCGCGGAATTCTCGGATCTCGCCCCTCTCCAACACCCCCATGTAACTTGGCCAAACTCATGATGATCTTAAAATAAACCTCCTCTTAGCGCCACAGGGCGGACAGTAAAAATGGATTGAATCATACAGTTCAAACTATTATTAAGCTATAAACGAGTGAACAATGTATTAAGTGAAGTTAAAACGGGTTGTTACAGCGTGAAATTATAGTAATGGGTACATTGTCTGGTTAAACGGCTTTAATACAGTGTAATAAGCCAGCCAGCGACATAGTCCCTTTCATTTCAGACGGATTATATCATTGATTTGATTATTTCATAATACGTCTGAAATGAAACGGGCTATGTCATTGGCTTGTTTATCCAGCAGTATTAAAGCCTCTTTACTGGGCAACGCGCTGTCCATAAATTACGTCCGCATTTTTCTTGAAATTTTTACTCCCCTTCCACACTTCTCCGAATCCCTTATCATCTTCGGATATCCAACAAAATTAGACACACTTAAAACATTTATCACTTTATGAAATAAACATTCAAATAAATATAATAAAATGCGTAACCTGTATAAAGTTTAATGAATTAAATTATTTGTGGACAGTCCTTAACACCTAAATAGAGACCAATTTCCCATAGTAAATTCTTCCAAAAAACACGATTCCAAAGAAGAAGGATTTTCTTTGGACAGTTTAGAAGAAAAGAAAAAAAAAGCTTTATTTTGTATTTGCAACGAAAAGTAGTAAATAGCCATAATTTAACAAAGATTTTTGTTTCTAACTTCCTACTGACCGGAAGCTGGTATTTTTAAAATATTAAATACTAGCAGATGAGCACGGTGTTGCTCGGGCAAAAAGTAACGATAGCTAAGATTAAGATTATTAGATTACTAGCAGATGGGCCCGGCGTTGCTCGGGCAAAAGTAACGATAACTAAGATAAAGATTATTACGTTACAGTCAACCTTACCCGGTTTCACAGAATGCAAGAATTGGGTCCCTTTGTTTCCAGACTAATTAGAGAATTTTTAGATGAGTCTAAAAATAAGTTCGATTTCCCGCAAAAACGAAAAAAACTGCATCTGCGTATTGCACGTCGCTTTCTCTTAACAATTCCATTGTTACGTAGCATTTCCATTGTTGACACTTCCATTGTTACTTAACACTTCCATTGTTGATGGAATTGTTAAGCCTTAATCCTGTCTCTCTTCCCCCGGGGGGGGGGAATTTCGAAAAATCCCTTCTTAGTGTGCGTTTTCATGACGTAACCTATCTGTGTACGAAATTTCAACTTTCAACTACTAACCGTTTGGGCTCTGATTATTATTATTATTATTATCAATTTGTCTCGATTATATATTAGATTAAAATTTGATATCAATAACAATGAAAATTCGTTCTGATCTCCGAAATTCCTAGAAACCTCGAGATTTATTATTCAACATCCCGCTTTTCTAAAATTGAAAATTACCAGAAAATTAAATAACCCCGGTGTAAACTAATAAACATCGAATAATGAAAATGCAAAATTGCAATGGACAAATCAAGTCTTCTAGAATTTCGCATTATACGAGCGATGTGCATTACACTTTTAGATAAGATTCATTTATTTGTGAAACATTTCATCTTCAAAACTTTACATATTTTATTATTAATCTTTCGATTGTTTTTATTATATAATAAAACATGAAATGGATGCGGTACGTTCGTGTTAGAATGTATAACAAGTATGGGAAATATCAGGCCGGATGGACGAGGCGGTTATGGATTGAATGAACCGGTTTGAAGATCCGGAATCGAATTTAAACGAGCAATTTTTCGAAGAAAATTTGGCGCGGAATTCTCGGATCTCGCCCCTCTCCAACACCCCCATGTAACTTGGCCAAACTCATGATGATCTTAAAATAAACCTCCTCTTAGCGCCACAGGGCGGACAGTAAAAATGGATTGAATCATACAGTTCAAACTATTATTAAGCTATAAACGAGTGAACAATGTATTAAGTGAAGTTAAAACGGGTTGTTACAGCGTGAAATTATAGTAATGGGTACATTGTCTGGTTAAACGGCTTTAATACAGTGTAATAAGCCAGCCAGCGACATAGTCCCTTTCATTTCAGACGGATTATATCATTGATTTGATTATTTCATAATACGTCTGAAATGAAACGGGCTATGTCATTAGCTTGTTTATCCAGCTGTATTAAAGCCGTTTACCAGGCAACGCGCTGTTTATAAATTATCCGCACTTTTCTTTCTGCATTCTCTTTTCTCCAAGTTTCCGTAACCTCTCTCTTCGTTCTGACGTCCTACAAATCTTTATTATTTTAGGGATAATAAAATGTATAAACTGTGTAAAATTTAATAAAATTAAACTGACATGTATTAAAAATCAACTCCTCTCATTTTTCTTGTTTCACTTGTCATAACCCCCTAATTTATGGATAGCTCCATATTGCTAATGCCTCATTTACAATTCAGTTGTATTTACTCCTTAAATCATGTGTGTATTGTGATAAACCTTGTAGAAAACATATACAGGTCGTCACATTTTTAATAGGATCTTGAATGGATTCGCAGGTTGCATTCGTCCTTTTCAGTATTTTTTATTAATTTTTGTTTATTTATTTTCACTTTCTTCTGTAGTGAAGTCGAGTCCCAGACATTTGACTTATTTGTCAATCATGCACTAGCTGAATGCATATTTTCTTACTCTAAGCACGATCGATGCTAATTACTCTAGCATATAAATTAGTTTTAATTTTATGAAAGCACGCTTAATTAATGCACATTTTATATTCTCGATTGTTATATTTAGGTTATATAAAAGCTGTAATTAGAACTATTAGCATCATATCAATTTATTATCGATTTTCTATAGAAAATTGTTTGTTTGGTTAAGTTATGGCAACGCAACACTTGGGCGATCTGCCTAGGAAGATGCCTTCTGTGGATAACTTTTTAAGGGTAACTGGCCCCTATTTAGGCGTTACTGACGTGGAGAAAAACTGGAAAATACCACGTGGACAGCTTGTTCCTGGCGAGGCTCGAATCCACGAACGAACTCCCAGTTTTTAGGAAACGGAACCGTATAGCTACGGGTAAGTCTTCTATAGAAAATTATTCCGGTATTGTAATGGACTCATACACGATGGATTTTACACACGTAAATGAAAACGATAATCAAAATAATCCCTATATCTAATTTTTATTTAACATATTGAAATTTAAAAGAATATAAAATATATTATTTTGCAATAACGTCACAGAATTAACATAACATTGAATAAATCATTCCGATTTACTTAACGATATTATTGTAATTTATAACATTAATTTTATTTTCAGAATGTAGATTTATATGTTACAAAAGATTTAAGAAATTCATAATAACTTAGTGCCATTAAAATTTCTAAAATGCAAGCACGCGAATATTTTACTTTCATGATGAAATGGAAATAAATTAATACAATTTTATGTGCAATGTAAATTGCCTGTTATGTCAGAAGATGAAATGCTGCAGTTAGCTCAGTCTATTTCTTCTTCTTCGTCCTTTCGCTTCTTTGACTTCTTTGCCTATTTTTTCTTTTGTCTGCACACGAATTCTAAATTTAAAAAACATTTTTCTTTTCAAAGTAAAAATGCGGGTAATTTTTCTAATAACAAATTTATCATATTGCATTTTATTATGCAACAGACTCGTTTACAAATTCTAATGGGTAAGAATTAGTTTTATTCCTATTTTATTTCGAACGACATCACTTGGCATAATTAATTTGTAACGCACTGCAAATTACTTTTTATTATCTAGAAATTGTAAAGTTAATTTCTTATTCGGTATTCTTTCTCTAAATTATTCTCATGAATTCGGACAGGAATTCACAAATTTGTTTAAATTGTTTTTTCCATCCCTTCTTGGCATCAGCTTCGATTTTTGGTTACGAACCTTTTGTAAAATGTAGTTGCATTTAACGAATGACTTCTGGTTCATTTGTTGAAACCTTCAAAAAGGTATATTATTACATGATCGAGATGTTTTTATGGGGAAATTTCTTTCTAACTCTATTTCAAACCATTCCAAATATAAGCAAATTTGCCCCTTGTATTGGATTTTTTTACGTTTTTGGAAGTGACGTCATTTTTAATAAAATTACCTTAACTCTTCTTAGTTTCGGTATAGCGCTTACATTCAGTTGGATGCAAAGAAAGAAAATTTGCTCGTTCTTAAATGTACGCATTTTCAATGAATCAGAGAGAATAAACATGCAACGATTCTTTCGCAAAATTTGGATCATAGGCTTGATTCTTATGATTTTAATGTTGCATTTCAGTTTTTAAATTTGTTTATTTTCTATCCATTCTATGATAAAATTTGGCATTTCAAACACGAAAGATTATTCTGTAGTTTAAATTACGGTATCTGGATTTTATTTTTGAGAGGTACATTATTTCACGGCAATGTAATCGTTTTCGGCGTTTGTTATATGATACGGAAAGGATTCCTGAAGATTTTCGAACATCTTCGAGCACTGAAATTCGATTGTTACAATTTAAAAAATGAAGTAGAAACGATTAACATTCAACATGACGATTTATCGTTATATATGAGAAATGTTAACGAATTTGTAGATTATCTAGTGCTTATATTATATGCACTATTATTGTTAGAAACGAGCCTCATGTATGTCGCCATGTTGTCTTCGAATAATTTCCTGGAAGTAAAATTCATGAATCTTGTCGGTTCCTGCATATATTCTGTCGGATGCATTATAATGAGCTTCTTCATAGCGTCAATTACATCGGCGGTAAGTATAGGTTTAATAAATATTGTTGTCAATTTCATAATGTAATAAAAACAAAACAATTTTCTTTGTAGAGGCAGAATTCGTTTCAAGATATAAGAAAATTTTTTGCTTCAAATTTGGATATAAAATACAAATTAAAAGTATGAATCATATCAAATATTGTTGTTTATTTTATAAAACTAGGAATTAATAATTCGAATTTCTATTGAACAGATTGTAAACTTCATGAAAAGATTTGGAAAAGTTTCTCTGACATTTTCTATTGTGGGTTTCTTTTTTATCACAAAAAAGTTTCCTATTAAGGTAAATATGTCGTTATTACATAGTGTAGCGATTTCAACCAGTTATTTTAAGTATAAGTTCGATTTCTTAACTTTTTGTTTCCGTTCTGTAAGCGCTAAGAAGGTCTTTTTTATGAAGCTTTACAAAAAGGCCTTTTCAGTACAGTAGACCCCCCTCCTATAACGCTTAGATACGTTCCACGTTATTCGAATTTTACGTTGTAGAAATCATTAAATACATGAGCCAATCGCAGCCCGACACGTGTGAAGTTTACGGATTAAGGCTGTTTGAAAGGTTTTCTTCTATAAAATTAACCGATTCTAGACTAATTCCACTCAACATTTCCAAAACACGTATAATTTTTTGGGAATAATCTGTATAAACTATGCTATGAACAAAAAATTTTAGGATTACTTACCGTGTTTGCACCGTTCGACTACGCCGTTGCTCAAGCTTGTTTTCGTCGCGGAACAGCGCACGAAACGGCGGCCGCGATTTCTGATAACGAATTCCAAAGGTCAATCTTTTGACCTTTGGAGACATCATTAATATAAATAATTTTTATGGCCGTTGAATAAGAAGTGTTTCTTTCACAAGAAATGTATAAAATTAGTGCTGTATTAGACTTACGGTACCTAATTTACATACTGTACAGACGATAATAAACTCAACTTACTAGCCTAAAATCTCCGTAGCGTGTTGCCAGGCGGCAGAAAGCATATATATAATTATAATAAAGTTACAATAAATTAAGTTAATATATAATTATATATACAATACCTAATTTATATATAATTAATATATAATTATATGTAAAGTACCTAATTTATATATAATTTATATATAATGCTGTACAGATGATAGCAAACTCAATTTAGCCGCTCGTAGCGTGGCACTGGGCGGCGGAAAGTAGTTCGGCTGTTCGTCCACTATTGGTCCAGATTCGACCAATTTTGTCGCGACAGGAGTCGGCGACGACGTTTTACGAGTCACTTTATACGAATACTGCTACAATTTTTTCGCTACGTTATAAGAATTTCCGTTATAGCGTTGTAGGGGGGTCGACTGTGTATCGTCAATTAGTATATGCCAGGCACAAAACGGAGCAATCAGGTGAGGGACAGCGTCCACCATATTCCGGACAGATTTTCCGTGAAAAGTTTTTGAGGCTATTCCAAAGCTGTAGTTTCTTATCTTAACCGTTCCGCTATCTTGGCTAACTAGGTTCTTTTGGTATTTGTAAAAATGCTGATAACCGATAGTTTATATAAATTAATATACATTAAGAAAGCTTTAAACATTCCGGGACGTCATGAATTCTAGGTTGAAAAACACTGTTAAAGCCTTTTTTGCAATATTTTACAGCCGAAATAAAATAATTTATAATATATTTTTAGACTGCGAGTTGTCTTCATTCCGTATTTGAAGGATTGCTGAATATTAGAAGTGTGAAAAATCCAGAAGGGAAATGCAACAAACCGACCAGAAGCGGTGCTTTTCTTAAAAGAAATGAATCAGTCATTTTTAATGCTTTGCAGAAGTTGTCCACAAACGAATATTTTGAACAATTCTTTTAATATTTGTATGAGATTTAATATAATTTATATTCAGTAAACCCTCGATTTAACATACTCCGATCTAATGAGCAAATTTTTTTTTTACAGTAAAAATATAAAGCCTTTCAGAATATGTCAAACCGTTGGGACCACGAAACAATGATTATAAATTTTTCAAAATACTGTATATGATAATGGTATATTATTCTTTCTTACACACTATAACATTTGAAGACATCTTGTACATTATAAGTTTGTTATTAACATATGTTTTGAAATCAAATTTTTCTCCATACCGGACACCTCTTTCTCCAATTAGTTCGTTAAAGCGAGGGATTACTGCATATTCATAAACAATTAAGAAATATCATGGACTATGGACATTGAGAAATATGCATAAAATTACCTAATCTACCGTTATTTACAGTAAAGTTTTTCAAACGAGAAATAATTCTTTTTTAATTTATAGATTTTGGAAATTGCAAAGATTTCACACTGTAAAGCACTTTTCTTAATTGTTTACTCTTTCTGCGCTGTGGATACTATGAGGACCTTTACCATACTATTGTAGATTTAGCGAGCTTATAATGGGAGCGTTGGGTGGTGACAGACAGATTACCAGTCGAAAATTTCCTGGGGTTACTGTCCAGATACAATTCCGGATACACCATTCTAGCAGTCGATGACTTTACTGTGTAGTATTTAAAACAAAGTTCCTATATATAGGAAAAAAGTCAATGCCCAGGGTCTCGCGATTGCAGTTGTCTTGCAAATTTGGTAGTATATTTTAGTAGTTAAATCCAATTGATTATAATTAATAAAATAACTGCGCTGGTATCTGTTGCATCGGCAGAACAAGCATTTTCAAAGTGAAAATTGATCCAAAACTATCTCCAAACAACATTGTGCCGAGAGATACTTTCTTCACTTTCGATCTTGTATATTGAAAGAGATATTGCTAAGAAGTATTTTATTGTTTTATGATTTCATTAATTAAGAGCTGCTAAATGGAGGGGAGAAGTTTTATAGGAGAATTTCTGCACAGCTACTTAACTTTCCAATTTATTGTAAAACTATAAACATTTTTCTTTCTTTATTGTTTTATGTTCTGTTTCTCTATTAAAAAATATTTATATTAGTAGATCTATATAAATGGCACCCTCTGCGGTATCGTTCTTTTAATGAACTCAAATAAGATATTTGGTCTAGAGTCACGCGAATTCTATTGATGTGTATGTACAGTACTGTACAAAAGGATAAGTTACCACGTTTCATTCATTTTAGATACTAGATAATAAAAGCACTCATACAGGATTTACATGAATCTGAATAGTCAGTAGTATTATAAAATTATTATAAACTGCAGCTGTATAGTGGACTAGAAAACACAATGTTATTGTAAAATAACATTGTAATATCGCTGTTTTTTACAGTAGAAACGTCGGTAAAGAATTTACTTGTTTTCATAGAATTAATAAACAATAAAACAAAAAAATCCTATAATTTTTTTAATTGATGATAATATGCTTTATATTGTAATTAAGACTATATGTCTTAACTTTATCTAATTAGTAAAGAGTATAAATAGGCCTAATATTTCAAGCTGAAAAAATTCGGTCGATAATGCTTGCTATTATCTCGTTATTCCTCTATGGGATAAGCCTACTTATGTAAAAGATTAAAATTTTTTTTTATAAGAAGTATTAATAAAAAGTAATTTATGAAAAACGTTACAGTAAAATCTGTGTAAATCAAAGTTGCATTATATATAATTATTTTTTCCGTTTTGAACAGGTTCCGTTTTAGACAAGTTGTGCTATATCACTTAAATTATCTGTATAGAATTATAATCTAAATAAAAATTCAGTCTTACAATATAAATTTAATTTGTGTACAGTAATTTAAATTTCTCTTCTATACACTTATTGAATATAGGGGAAAGTAGTGCAAGATGGGGCCATGGGGTAAGACGGGGACGTCTTATTATTCGTGGTTAGAGTCCTTTCATCTAGCTATTGTTAGGGGTACTAAATGTCAACCTGAAAACGGATCACGGGACACATAAAAAGTTTTTAAAAAGGTTTTTCAAAATTCTTGTACAATGTTAAAAAATTAACTGTTACTTTGGCAGCATCATTTACAACTAAATTTAATGAATGAGATGGACAAAGTACAAAAAAACTCTAGAATTTATTTTCCTTAAATATACGATTGTCCTTCCACTTCTGTGCCAATACTACAAATATTGAAATACGAAGTAACCGGTTTCAACTTATTTCTACTTAAGAAGTAAAATAATTAAATGAATAGGGACATAAATAAAACCCTGCCGAAAGAGCCGAAATTTTACTTAAACAAAACCTTAAGCGAGTACTGTGGGGACTGATTTCTTCGTAATATTAGATAAGAAAGACAGAAATTACTTTTTTAGTTCAATGAAAGTGATTTTGGAAGTGAATTTCCGTAAACTCTGGTCCTAAAACGAATTAGTTAGAAAACAAACGACGAATTAAGTTTAACATATTTAGAATTTTATAGCTATGGCGAGAAATGTTTAAAATGTACAACAACCCTATCGCCTCCTTTGAGGTATACTAGTGATGCGACAAAAGACGCATTTGACATTGACCGGTATCGGCACCCTCGGGATCTGGCAGCCTACCAGGACCGTCTCTGATTCCATCCATTAACCACTCGTAAGCAGCTATTTGACTAAGATTTAAAAAGTAAAGAATATATTTATGTACGTTTCTTTACAAATTTTCTTTAAAAGTATATTAATACAATTTAAGAATATTTTGTAGCAGGTACGTACTGTACATCCACCACACGTTTTATTATTTTATTTTTAGTTTTAGCCCTTATATCGTGGCTAGCGATTCAGAATGTAATTGTGATATTAAAAATACATTTAGAGAAGTGTGCGGTTTTTACTGACTTATCGAACAAACGATATGGATCATCATTGACGCGCAATTAACGGATTTCTCCTGTAAGTCGGCTTCTTACAGAAACACAGCTTCCCTATCATCAAATGTCACGGCACGCCACTGCTGTTTTAAATAAATAAGCATACCACGGCCATTTTTTAATGCTCCTTTCAGTGGCCATTGTTCTTTGGTTTGACTATATACTTAATCGGGGCCTGCTGCCCCTAATCTTTCTATTAAGTGTTATTTTAAAATTTCTAAGGAAAATTTTGTTAAATTGTTAAAAAGACCTCCCGGGCATCCTACATAGGCAGATCGCCCAAGTGTTGCGTTGCCATAACGTAACAAACAAACTGAAACGTAGTGGTCTATAAAAGTCTCTTTACAATTCATTTTCTATTATACTTCGGGATAAAATAAAATCTGAGGAGAACCACGACGCAATCGATCTATATTTTGAGGCAATGGAGGCAGATGCCACCGTGTAAGAGACGTTGAAAATTCCTCCTCGAACTTTTTCATTCAGTTTGAGGTCGCGGATTTGCACCTCGCCAAAGGGCTAGCCACGTGCTGTTTTCCTGGTTTTCTTCACTTGTCTAATACCAAAATAGAGGCTAGATTCCTATAGAAAATCCTGGCATGCAATACCCATTGGTAGATCACTAGTGTATTACATTGCCTTATCCAACTATTGCGTACTGAAAAACATTTTAATTTTTCTCTTTTAAATATTACTTAAACATAAAATTACTTAAACAAAACCTTAACCGAGTACTGTGGGGACTGATTTCTTCGTAATATTAGATAAGAAAGACAGAAATTACTTTTTTAGTTCAATGAAAGTGATTTTGGAAGTGAATTTCCGTAAACCCTGGTCCTAAAACGAATTAGTTAGAAAACAAACCNTCGAGCACTGAAATTCGATTGTTACAATTTAAAAAATGAAGTAGAAACGATTAACATTCAACATGACGATTTATCGTTATATATGAGAAATGTTAACGAATTTGTAGATTATCTAGTGCTTATATTATATGCACTATTATTGTTAGAAACGAGCCTCATGTATGTCGCCATGTTGTCTTCGAATAATTTCCTGGAAGTAAAATTCATGAATCTTGTCGGTTCCTGCATATATTCTGTCGGATGCATTATAATGAGCTTCTTCATAGCGTCAATTACATCGGCGGTAAGTATAGGTTTAATAAATATTGTTGTCAATTTCATAATGTAATAAAAACAAAACAATTTTCTTTGTAGAGGCAGAATTCGTTTCAAGATATAAGAAAATTTTTTGCTTCAAATTTGGATATAAAATACAAATTAAAAGTATGAATCATATCAAATATTGTTGTTTATTTTATAAAACTAGGAATTAATAATTCGAATTTCTATTGAACAGATTGTAAACTTCATGAAAAGATTTGGAAAAGTTTCTCTGACATTTTCTATTGTGGGTTTCTTTTTTATCACAAAAAAGTTTCCTATTAAGGTAAATATGTCGTTATTACATAGTGTAGCGATTTCAACCAGTTATTTTAAGTATAAGTTCGATTTCTTAACTTTTTGTTTCCGTTCTGTAAGCGCTAAGAAGGTCTTTTTTATGAAGCTTTACAAAAAGGCCTTTTCAGTACAGTAGACCCCCCTATNGCCGAAAGAGCCGAAATTTTACTTAAACAAAACCTTAAGCGAGTACTGTGGGGACTGATTTCTTCGTAATATTAGATAAGAAAGACAGAAATTACTTTTTTAGTTCAATGAAAGTGATTTTGGAAGTGAATTTCCGTAAACCCTGGTCCTAAAACGAATTAGTTAGAAAACAAACCACGGATTAAAAATGTCAACCTGAAAACGGATATTTCAGTAATTTAAAATATTTAGGTTATTTATTTATTTATTTCCAGAAAGATCAACATGGCGTTAGAAGCGCACATGGTTGTATCCATCGTCTTCCTTACTGTAGGTTCCGTAATGGTATTTGTAGGATTGGTTCTATATTGCTTGATCAAACCCGATCTTTACGATCGGTTAGTGATGTCGGTTCTTCTGCCACCCCGGCGAAAGTTCCAAGCGCACCTTCTCCTTCAGATTCGGAATTAATGCGCTATAGCTCCACTTGGAAGGCATTAAAATATATAAGGGTCCTTGGGACTGAATATTTCGTTAAACTTGTAAAACTTGTCTTTTATTTTTATGAAACAAAATATAATGTGATTTCATCTTTCATGCCATTGTTTTGCTACAAACTTCCAACTGTTTAAAATTATATTTGTCTCATTAAATTTAAATATTTTTCTTTCGTTATGAATCGGGTAGATTTTTTTTCTGTTTTCGTCATCCGTCATAACTGTTATAAACATTATTATTAAGTATAAATTCATCAAAAAATGTAATAAATATCGAATCTGTAAACATTTAATATAAAATTTAATTAGTTTTATTAAATTTGTACTACATAAATGTTTATATTTAATTGTTGAAGTAATTATGATTGTGGAGTACACAAACCGAGTACGTGTATTTTTTGCTTTATTTAAATTCGTCTGGTATGCCTTTTAGTGGTGAATATTCGTTATTTCGAGGTGATAGTTTTTAGCAGTAGAACACCAGATGAAATACAGTGTAAATGTCTGTAGAATATAAGTTGTTTTGGCCAGTTATAGTCGTTTAAACAGTCTTTAATTAAACACGAGAACACTGCTTGATGTTTCGTTGTCACTGTCGTTGTTCTATGCAGTTTAACCGAATCTCGAATGATGTCGAAGTATCCGTCCGTAAATTGGGATGGAAAGTCGATTAAGTCGTAGCCGGGTGAAAGGTCAATTCCTGGTGAGTGTCATATTCGGGTGAAAGGTCACTTCCGAGTGGCGATGTTACATTCGGTGGAAAGTCGAAATCTGCGCAAGAAGGCCTGGCCAGAGAAGAGGTTTATGTCTTCCAGCAGCAAAACAACCTTTTCCACCAAGGCCTTTTGCGCTCGACGGACTCTTCGGACTCCTTTCTCTCCACTCCGGTCTCACCCGACGATGTCTCCACCGTCCATTCCGGAACCTCCGGATATCGCCCCTCCAGATATTGGACGAGAGACGAGGCGGTGTCGTCCGGAGTTACGACCACCACCCGTTTGACGTCCGGTGTATGACACTTCTCCTCCGCATCTTTCGGAAGCACCCTTATGACACCTGGCCAAGACCAGGCGTCATCCTCGGACTCTGCATTGTCCGAGATGCGCAACTTCTTCAACTCTCTGAAATTCTCCATTCTGCAAAGGAAAATGAGAGGATTAATTGAGAAATATTCCTATTCTAATCTGAATTGTAAATTTTTAATGCAAAAATGATTAATTTCTGTTAAAAAAGAATATTATTATATATAATAATTTTAATCTTTTCGACGATTTTTAATGTTCGATAGAGGAATTAGTTTATAAAAATTGTACTATTCTGTTGATTGCCGTAACACAAAACAACTGCGAAAATAGAGGAATTATTTGAATTAATTAAGATTCATATGGGATATTAATATATATACGTATGTAATTTATAATCTATAGCGGGGAGTAACAGATTTTAAAGTAGGCTATTTATTAATTTTTATTTCGCTTTAACATTGGAAAATTAACAATGGAAAGATGCGAATCCTCCAAAGGAAACCAATCAATTCTTATCGAATCCGATCGCCGCCAACTGTGATATTTTGCTGATCAAAGTTAAAGAGTATTTAAATCTACAAATGTCGTAGTGTAAACTTACATCACTTTAAACAATCTCTGCAAACGAAGCAAAACTTGAAAAAGCACTCGCATTAAACAATCGCACGAGTCAACAATAGATTCTCTCTCAACAACCAGAAAATTTTATTGTTGCATAGTGACTCGATTTAATGTTAAAAATTTGCATTTTGCGGCCAATTTCGTCATTTCCGTGCCTGTCTTTCTAAAGAGAGTGATTTTGACGGATCATTGCACGAGTTTATCTCACGGGGTGGACAGTTAAAAGAAATCGAATTTAACACGCATGCTTTTGACCATGAAATTTTCATTTTCTAAATAAAAGGTTTAGTTCCAAAGTTTTTCTACAGGGAAAAATTTGTTGAAATTTGTATCTGGGATGCATATATAATGAAGTTTGGAGCCGTCACGTGATACAACAATGACGTTATGTTTCGTATCACGTAATTCATCTCTTTAATACGATCCGATTTTCTTAATAAAGCCAAACCTGCGGTGTTCGCGGGATAAGGCATTGAATGGAAAAAGTTTATTTGAAATTTAATATTTATTAAAAGTTACTTGTCGTGTGGACTTTTATAAAACTTTCCGCCCGTGGATACTAAGAGGTCGTGTTTTATTGTTGTTGTTTGTTAAATTACGGCAACGCAACACTTGGGCGATCTGCCTAGGGAAAATGCCTTCCGGGAGGTGTTTTAAGGGTTACTGGCTTCTATTTAGGCGTTACAGACGTGGAGAAAACCCGGAAAACTGCACGTAACCATCCCGTCCCGGCCAAGCGCAAATCCACGACCGAACTCCCAGTATTCAGGGAACGGAACCGCTTGGCCACTGGTGGGCCGGGCACGTTTTAGTAAGCTCATTATGGATTCGGGCAGGACTAGAATGGGGCGGAAGAATGGTGAAGCACGGGGCCCGACATATCCGGACTGACCACCACCTGAAAAATTCCCGAAGCTTTCTCGACCCGTCCGGATCCAGTTCCTCAGAGCAGCAGGATAAATTTAATAAAACCCGAGCCCTTCTGGTTAAGAAAGGAATAATGACAAACAAGTTTGGAATGATCAGGACCACTGTTTTTTTCGTAAACTGCGTACAGAGATAGCTCGTCGTAAACCCGATACTAAATTCTTGCAAAGAATTTTTATCGACTCCATACAAAATTATTAGGAAATTTTTGAAAATCTCCGGAACGGATCATAAGATCCTAAAACAAAAGGCTTATTGCAAATCTGAAGACCCATCCCTATCTATCAACATTTAATTCGTTCAAACTCGCCAAAAAATATACTAGGAGTTCAGCTAACAAAAGTCTCTGTAACGGAATATATATAGGGGAAGGTGGTGCAAGATGGGGTCATGTGGTAAGACGGGGACGTCTGTTTATTTGTGGTTAATGAGCTTTTATCTAGCTGTTATTTGAGGAACTAAATGTCTACTTCGAAATGGATCATGGAGCGAGAGAATGTCCAAATAGATCTTCTTATTTGGAAGTAAGACACTCAATACAGTGCTTCATCTAATTTTACGCCTGATAAAAAGTTTCTACAAAGTAAGTATCATTGTGAACTTTTACATTACCTTTTAGAAGAAGATATTATGGTATTCGAAGTAACCTTTAAGACTGTAGTTGTTTAGTTTTGAAATGAAGTGTACTTGTGTTTGCAGTCAGTATGAAAAGTGTACGTTGGTGGCAAGATGGGGTACCCGTCTAGCCCCATGTTGACCATGAATATCGCCGATGAATCCAGAAGTATTTTCGGAAGCAGACTTTATTGCTGCAGAGACGACAAACAGGCCCCTTCAGCAAGGGTAGGCCAAACAAGAAACAAAAGACAAATGACACAGAATGCCTCTATTGTGGATGGTTATACTCTGTTTCTACAGAGAGTTGGGCTAAATGTAGCCGTTGTGATAAATGGGCACACTGTTTTTGTGCCAATGTTTAAGAAAACGGCAGTTTAACCATTTTAATTTGTGCTTCTTGTATATAAAAATAATGTCTTCACCTTATCCCACGAGTGAGGCAAGATGGTGCATTTACATATAATTTTAAAATATTAAATTTTCTTGTTTTTAAAAATGTTTTTACATTGTACAAGAAAAATTCTTGTACAATGTTAAAAAATTAACTGTTACTATAAAGTGTATAAGAAAACACTTTCGAATTTAGACATTTAGTCAGTCAAGCTGCTTCTAAAATTCATTGTCATTCTTGTTAGCTCACACATTCACACCACATTTAAGATTTACAGTTGTTTTATCCCATAGCTTCATTATTCCCATTTTATCTCGTTGCTTCCATGAGTTTTCTCCTATTCACTTCTTCTTGTGGAAAGTGGAAAGACAATTACTTTTTCCAATTCTACTAATTTTCATCTGTAATCGTACTATTTTCTGCAACCGATCGTTTCCTTTGCAATATGTTTATCATATCTTTACGCATTTCTATTTTGTAGCATCCATCATTTAAAAAGCAAGATCGTGATACTGAAGTTACGCAGAGTTCTGTATATCAATAATTTTATTTAAAGGTTTGATAATACGGTATATTGAATTCGAATGTATGAATTTTTTTACTTTTTTAAAGACATTCTCTTTATGCACTTCTATTACAAAACACCTTGAAAGGATAATCTACGTCTCTGTGAGCCGCGTTGACACTTTCTTAGGGGAGAAATCTCTCTTATATGACGAAAAAAGTTAAATAGTCTATTAAAATTTAATTAAATTTTAAATTGAAATCTCGCAATTTGGCAAAGGATTTCTTGTAACATAAATGTTACATAAAAAGTTGCATTTCCAACAAAAATTTTACGAAATTTATAACATAATTTGAGATGGAAAAG
The DNA here is from genome assembly GCF_000671375.1 of Centruroides sculpturatus. Lineage (NCBI taxonomy): Eukaryota > Metazoa > Arthropoda > Arachnida > Scorpiones > Buthidae > Centruroides > Centruroides sculpturatus. The sequence continues at coordinate 376,915 of NW_019384904.1, forward strand.
TTTGTAATTTCATTACGTAAAATTTATGTAAGTAAATTTTTATATTTCTTCTGTAGCAAGCCACCAATCTACTTAATAGTTTCGCCCCGTTTTAAATCAGAATGGCGACGTTTACAGAGAATGAAGAGCTGTAAGGTGATGTACTGTACACAAAATTACTTACGTTCGTGTTTCCTACACGAAAAAAAGGGTATAAATTTACTTATAAAATTGTTTTGTAGACTTCAGATTAATGACGGTCTTGATAATGTTATCAAGATAATTGTAATTTTATGATGACAGAAAAATTACTTACATCTTTGTTAATCAGACAGAACGGAAGATACACTAGATGTTTAATTCACAAACGAATTCTATAAAGGAGAAAGAATTATAAAATTATTGTAAGTCAGGAGGCCATAGCAACAACCTAATGTAAATTTCTATAAAAATTTCTCAAGTATTGGCGACAATTTAATTTCAATTTTCTAATCTANAATATTTTGAACAATTCTTTTAATATTTGTATGAGATTTAATATAATTTATATTCAGTAAACCCTCGATTTAACATACTCCGATCTAATGAGCAAATTTTTTTTTTACAGTAAAAATATAAAGCCTTTCAGAATATGTCAAACCGTTGGGACCACGAAACAATGATTATAAATTTTTCAAAATACTGTATATGATAATGGTATATTATTCTTTCTTACACACTATAACATTTGAAGACATCTTGTACATTATAAGTTTGTTATTAACATATGTTTTGAAATCAAATTTTTCTCCATACCGGACACCTCTTTCTCCAATTAGTTCGTTAAAGCGAGGGATTACTGCATATTCATAAACAATTAAGAAATATCATGGACTATGGACATTGAGAAATATGCATAAAATTACCTAATCTACCGTTATTTACAGTAAAGTTTTTCAAACGAGAAATAATTCTTTTTTAATTTATAGATTTTGGAAATTGCAAAGATTTCACACTGTAAAGCACTTTTCTTAATTGTTTACTCTTTCTGCGCTGTGGATACTATGAGGACCTTTACCATACTATTGTAGATTTAGCGAGCTTATAATGGGAGCGTTGGGTGGTGACAGACAGATTACCAGTCGAAAATTTCCTGGGGTTACTGTCCAGATACAATTCCGGATACACCATTCTAGCAGTCGATGACTTTACTGTGTAGTATTTAAAACAAAGTTCCTATATATAGGAAAAAAGTCAATGCCCAGGGTCTCGCGATTGCAGTTGTCTTGCAAATTTGGTAGTATATTTTAGTAGTTAAATCCAATTGATTATAATTAATAAAATAACTGCGCTGATATCTGTTGCATCGGCAGAACAAGCATTTTCAAAGTGAAAATTGATCCAAAACTATCTCCAAACAACATTGTGCCGAGAGATACTTTCTTCACTTTCGATCTTGTATATTGAAAGAGATATTGCTAAGAAGTATTTTATTGTTTTATGATTTCATTAATTAAGAGCTGCTAAATGGAGGGGAGAAGTTTTATAGGAGAATTTCTGCACAGCTACTTAACTTTCCAATTTATTGTAAAACTATAAACATTTTTCTTTCTTTATTGTTTTATGTTCTGTTTCTCTATTAAAAAATATTTATATTAGTAGATCTATATAAATGGCACCCTCTGCGGTATCGTTCTTTTAATGAACTCAAATAAGATATTTGGTCTCGAGCCACGCGAATTCTATTGATGTGTATGTACTGCACAAAAGGATAAGTTATCACGTTTAATTCATTTTAGATACTAGATAAAGCACTCATATAGGTTTTACATGAATCTAAATAGTCAGTAGTATCATAAGATTATTATGAACTGCAGCTGTATAGTGGACTAGAAAACACACTGTTTTTGAAAAATAACATTGTTGTATCGTTGTTTGTTACAGTAAAAATGTTGGTAAAGAATTTATTGTTTTCATAGTATTAATAAACAATAAAAATCCTATAATTTCTTAATTGATGATAATATGCTTTATATTGTAAATAAGACTATATGTCTTAACTTTATTTAAATAGTAAAGTGTATAAATAATATTTCAAGCTGAAGAAATTCGGTTGATAATGCTTACTATTATCTCGTTATTCCTCTATGGGATAAGCCTAGTTATGTAAAAGATTAAAATTTTTTAAAGAAGTATTAATAAAAAGTAATTTATGAAAAACATTACAGTAAAATCTGTGTAAATCAAATTATTTTTTCCGTTTTGAACAGGTTCCGTTTTATACAAATTGTGCTGTATCACTTAAATAATCTGTATAGAATTATAATCTAAATAAAAATTCTGTCTTACAAAATAAATTTAATTTTTGTACAGTAATTTGAATTTGTCTATACACTTATTATATATTAATATAGGGGAAAGTGGTGCAAGATGGGGCCATGGGGTAAGAGGATGACGTCTGTTTATTCGTGGTTAGCGTGCTTTCATCTAGTTGTTGTTGGGGTACTAAATGTCAACCTGTAAACGGATCACGAGACGAGAGAACGTCCGAATCGCTCTCTTCGTTTGGAAGTAAGACAGTTTTCCATGTTTCGGCAATACTTCCTCTAATTTTACGCCCGCAACAAGCTTTTTATAAAGAAAGTATCATTGTGAACTTTTACATTACCTTTTAGATGAAGATATTATGTTATTCGAAGTAACCTTTAAGACTATAATTGTTTAATTTTGAAATGAAGTTTACCTGTATTTGCAGTCAGTGTGAAAAGTACACGTTGGAGCAAGATGGTGGTCATGAATATGAATTCTGGTGCTGGCTAGAGATTTTATTTTATTTACGAAAACATTTTTTTAAATTAAATACTGTCTTAACAAAAAATAAAATGTGGAATAACAATCGAAATAAAAATTATTTTCCTCGAAAAAAATATCGTTTGCTTACAAAATAGCGAAACTGAGCATGCGCGAAGTGACGATATCGTCTGGTAAAGTAAATAGGAGTAAGTTCAAACTTTTATATTTATTTATTTATTAATTTTTTCTCTGAGCTTCGACGTGTTTTATGATTAATATTCATTGCACTTTTGCTTCGATATATTTATCGTTATTGTTCCATTAATAAATAGGTCTTCTAGTTAATATATTGTCTTTTAACTGCAGAATGCCTCTATTGTGAGGGTTATACGGTAAGATTTACTCTCCGAATGAGGGGGTTTCACCCACCAAAGGGTAGCCTTCCCCCGTACGAACAATAAATGTCTAATGAACCACCCCCTACGCGCGACCCTTCGCGACATATAATCCTCCGAAAATTGTTCTACGGGTCACGTGACCGCATGTTAGCCACAATTTACCCTGCGAATGAGCGGATCGGCGACCCCCCGAATTGAAGACCCCTCCGTGCGAACGAAAAAGTCAAAGGAACCATACCCCTGCGCACGACCCTTTACGAGATATAGCCCTGTAAAGAATCCCCTACGTCATTTCCGGCGATCGGGATCGACGAGTCGCGTCGCTCTTTCTACTAAGCCTATCGACCTATTCTAACGTTATTGCAGTTTAATTATCGGAGTTAGGTCCTTTTCGCATGACCCCGCGCTCCTCCTCGACCTCGGGAGGGTCTAGGGCCCCTCATTCGCCGACACACTGGGTTTCGCTCGCCCGGTCGGCTACCGTATTAAGCACCGCTAAGCCTATCGACCTATTCTAATGTTACTACAGTCTAATTATTGCCGAGTTAGGTCCTTTTCGCACGACCCCGCGCTCATCCTTGACCTCGGGGCCTAGGGCCCTCATTCGCCGACACGC
>NW_019384904.1:386576-421886 GCF_000671375.1 Centruroides sculpturatus
GCTTCGTTATTCCCATTTTATCTCGTTGCTTCCATGAGTTTTCTCCTATTCACTCCTTTTTGTGGAAAGACAATTACTATTTACAATTCTACTATTTTTCATCTGTAATCGTACTATTTTCTGCAACCGATCATCGCCTTTGCAATATGTTTATTATATCTTTAGCTTTCTATTTTGTAGCATCCAGCATTTAAAAAGCAAGATCGTGATACTGAAGTTACGCAGAGTTCTGTATATCAGTAATTTTATTTAAAGGATTGATAACACGGTATATTGAATTCGAATGTATGAATTTTTTACTTTTTTAAAGAAATTCTCTTGTATTACAAGACACCCCAAACTATAATCTGTGAGCTACGATGACACTTTCTTAGGGGAGAAATCTCTCTTATATCACGAAGAAACTTAAACAGTCTAAACAATAAAATCTCGCAAATTGACAAATGATTTCTTGTAATATAAATGTTACATAAAAAGTTGCGTTTTCAACAAAAATTTTACGAAATTTATATCATAATTTCGTGTGTTTGAGATTAAAAAGTTTGTAGTTTCATTATATAAAATTTATGCAAGTAAATTTTTATATTACTTCTGTATCAAGCCACCAATCTACTTAATAGTTTCACCCCGTTTTAAATCAGAATGGCGACGTTTACAGAGAACGAAAAGCTCTAAGGTGATGTACACAAAATTAATTACGTTCATGTTTCTTATACGAAAAAAAGGGTATAAATTTATTTATAAAATTGTTTTGTAGACTTCAGATTAATGACGGTCTTGATAATGTTATCAAGATAATTGTAAGTTTATGATGACAGAAAAATTACTAACATCGTTGTTAATCAGACAGAACGGAAGATACACTAGATGTTTAATTCACAAATGAATTCTATAAAGGAGAAAGAATTATAACATTAATGTAAGTCAGGAGGCCATAGCAACAACCTAATGTAAATTTCTATAAAAATTTCTCAAGTATTGGCAACAATTTAATTTCAATTTTTTAATCTAGTAATATTACATTTATATTTATTTATATTTCTTAAATATTTTTAAAATTATAAGATATTTTTTTATCTAAGAAGCTATTAAAAGAATGAATAATAAATTTAACCACTTATATAATTCAAGCTTTTTTTTCTTTTTAAAATATGAATGATATATTAATTACAGCTTCGAGTATAGAAACCGAATACAAACAATTTCATAAAACTTAGAACTTTTATAACGATTTAAATTTATATAACTTATAAATAGATAATTTTATTCGACGTGTTCTTAATTAGCAGAATTTTCCAGACAATACTTAAACAAGAGAGGGGATATCAGTTTAAGTAATTCGATTCAAAATATAAAACAAACAGTCTACTCAGACTGACCACAAAAAAATCTTCATTTAATAATAAGTTATTAATTAGGAAATCTCAAATACAAACCATACTCCTTCAATATTAAATATCTATAACATAAAAAAATATATCTACATATACGTAAATGGTTTCGACGTAAGCAAATTAAGTTGCAATCCATTTTTTTTTTTGGCAGTAACATTTAAATTTAAAGCTGTCGAAACGGGATTTGGACCGTAGATAGCGGGTTATAAATCACTGATGCTGAATTATAATACAGTTGATAAAATTACGTAAGCTGTGTGACGTAAGCTTCTATACAAAAGTGACACCAGTCAATTCGAATGCTTCATACTTCAAAATGAAGCAGGACGTACGCGATGGAAAAAGCCTTATACAGTAAGTAATCTATAAAACTTGATACATCTCTTATATTCGCTGTAAAATATTACAGTATTTAATTATTTTTAAAATTGAAGCGTAACATAATTTTCTCGCTTTCTCAAATAGTCTTTCCTTGTTTTTCTTTGTTATAGGAATCTTACCTGCACGATATGTGTTGGTTTTCTTTATTTTTTTGGTATGTATGGAGATGTATGCTCATAGAGTCGTGCTGAACGTAGCTATTGTAGCCATGGTAAATAATTCGGCGATCGATATGAGCGAAACTGAAAATGCTCTAACTCACGAATGCCCTGATAGTGCTGAAAATCAAAATATCACGTATAATTACAGAGAAGTGAGTGTCGTATCGTACATTACACATAACACAGGGTTCCTCTGATTAATCGCTATATTTTGTTTACTGTAGGGAAAATTCGTTTGGAGTCAGCCCGAACAAGGAATTATTTTAGGAAGTTTCTATTATAGTGTGGCCGCCAGCGCCAGAGATCCTGAACTGTCTGGCAACACTTGCCAAGATCACGAACTCTGTCTGGCAACACTTGCCAACAAGAGTGGCTGGCAACGTCAAAAAAGAAAAGGCGCGGAAAGTTCGTTGGATTTTGTCCGGGTGTTGCCCGAGGATGTCTGTGACAGTTCTAACCTTTTCTAATAAAGTTCTTTTTTGTTACTGTTCGTGTTTGCCTGCTTAATGTTAGATCTAAACATCAGTAGGATTGAATGACAAAATAGTTTTGTCATTTTCCAGTTTTTGGGAGGTTCTGTCATTCATCTGTTAGGTGTCAAGCGCACTTACGTCATTACTGTGTTTTTATCGTCGGCGTTATTATCTATAACACCATTTATAGCCGAACTCGGTATAGCGGCCTTGTCATGTCAGAGAGTTGTCTTAGGAGTGTTGCATGTAAGTTACTTAAACCACATTTAAATTTTTTTTTATATTTTCAAAGTAATTGTTTTTTAACTTTAGCCACTGACGTTCCCATCAGGATTTACATTACTTTCGAGATGGTCTCCAGTTAACGAACGAAGTACATTAATGGCTATTTGCGAGAGTGGAAATTTGATTGGTTCCACAATTACTACTACATTGTCCGGTTACTTGTGCGAATATGGTTTCTCGGGTGGTTGGCCTTCAGCATTCTACGTCATTGGTAATTATCTAATTTATTCTATAGAGTTAATTATTATTCACCAATGTTAAACAATTACATTTATTATATTTCAGGTATTTATGGATGTGTTTTGTCCCTCGGTTTGTTATTTTTTGTATACGATTATCCGGAAGAATTTTCCGGCATTACTCAAAAAGAGATTCTTCATATACGACAAAACTCGAACAATAATACAAATAATATTAAGGTATATTGTAAATTGAGTTTTGAAATGTTTTATACAGCCCTTCTTTATTGAGATAATTTTGCATATTTTACACAACCAGAAAATTCCTTGGAAGAGTATTTTAACATCTGTACTAGTATGGACGACGTGCATTGTAAAATTGTTGTTTCATTGGGGTTTCTATACCTTTCTATTAAAACTACCATCGTATGTCGAGAATGTTCTACATTTCCCAATACAGCAGGTAACGTCTGCCAATTTTAATGAACATTTTTAGAAGGAAATTCAGATTAATAAATTTATTTGTTTACAGAATGGCTTAATAAACGCATTCATGTATTCAGCGAATACGTTTGGCCTCATTATATCTGGTTACTTATCAGATTTGTTTATTAAACGTAAATATTTCAACGTAACAAACATCAGGAAAGGCTTCCAGACTCTTTGTAAGTGTAAATATTCTAATTATATGTGACCAGACGAGGTCGGACTCTTTGTAAGTGTAAATATTCTAATTATATGTGACCAGAGCGGTGTCAGTCCTGACGAGGTACCTCCTTGGTACCTCGTCAGGACTGACACCGCTGTGTCTTTAGAATAGACACAGAAACCGCAATTTTAGAGTTTGCGTGAGCGGTTACGTGCGCGGGTGATCGGATTCGGGATGGAGGAGGGTTCAGAGACGGATTGGAAGTGATTCACTCGAATACAAGGTTAACAGCAAAAATAACTAATGTAATGTAACGGAAATGACATCGCGTGTTGTTATAAATACCTAGTTCACGGGATATTCCAAATAGTCATGGAGACACTGGGGAGGCCGGGAAATATCTTTGAGAATGTCTTTAGGCCTTGAACGGCGATTAAATTAAAGACTATCGAAATTAAAATCCGTCGGTTCTTCGTAGGTGTTCCCAGAGAAACACAGGATGATCGGGAGGAGCGGCGGAGACGGGCGACGGCGATAAAACCTTTCGGTTGGCACTGAGAATATACTCTCGCGGACTCCCGACGACCTCTGTTCCCTGAAATCTTTTCACTCTTTCAAGTCACGTTGTCTCTCTTCATCAATAGGGAATTTTTTTGTTTTAGTTCCCAGTGACACATTCTGAGTTCCCTGGATAAGGAAACAATTCGGGGAAGAGAAATGCACTCATCTTCCGGTACTAAAATAGGGAAAGCTTTTTTTTCTAAAATTTAATTCAGTAGGAAAAATCAGGAAAAATGAATTTTCTCTCGAAATTCGTTAGGTCCGGTTCCTCCCATATACAATATAACGTTTCGATTATAATTAAGTTATTGTATCATTTAGCTATAATAGGATCCAGTGCATGCCTGATATGCATTCCTCAAGTTGGATGTGATTCAACAAACGTCATAATAATACTCGTCATGACAACTGGCTTCATGGGTCTTGTTGGTGGCGGTGACAACGCAATCATTCTGAACTTAGCACGTAAATATACAGGTAAAAACTAATTATATTTACTTCATTACATGTTAAAATTTTTCAAATGTAAACTTATATGTAGTTTATTCAATTTGTTCAATTTTTGTTGTATGTTCTTCAGTGTTTTTGTGTTTATTTTATATATTCCTCGATTGATTTGTTTTATTCTTTTCGCGCATTTGTTTTCTTTGGATTTTCTTTTAGGAAGAAACTGAAAAACCTCAAAAAGACTTCAAGAAACTTTGATTTCGATGGAATTTCTTTAACTTTTTATTATTTTTCATGAAATTCCGTGAAAATTTTATTATGTTTTTGAAGGTCTTTATATATATTTGATATACAGTATATCAAGTTACGTATGTGTACTGTACGTATGTTGGTCTGTATTTTGCTTTAAATTTCAAGACCCATGGACCAAAAACTTTGAAATTTGGCACTACACTTCTATCTAGGACATTAATGATATTACATTTTAGAGATAAGAGGAAAGTAAGGGTAGGTTCGTATTTCGAGTGGGGTCAGAGTTAATGAAATTTTACTTGTTATTGGCATTACCAACGTTTTTAAAAACTTGTCCCTATCCGAAAAGATACAATCTTTTAAAAATTGATTGAAAAATATCAAACTTTCTGGTCCCTTAAGCTATTCGAGTAATGGGAAAGTCGTGCAAGAGCCGTTGTTATTTTCACTAAGATCCTCTTAATTTCTCCAGTATTTTTCTTTAATATTTCTCAAATTTTTTTCCAATTTTATCCTTAAAATACGTTGGAAGTTGCGGATAAAATTGCAATATCGACTCAGAGAGTTAAATTAATGATATTAAATTTGACAAGGTTGTTGCAAATGATAAAGACGTTTCGTATTCGTGATAATTCACCTTAAAAGAAACAGACAATAAATTTCGAGATTACTTAAAAAAATGTTAGAAACGAACATAAGATAACGATATACGTCTCGGTCAACCATATAAACGTGAAGTTTGTAACATGAATTGTAAAATAAGCATATTTCTGTTTATTCTTAAGTTTTAAACAATTGCAAATATGATATTTCTTACGTTTCAGGGTCGTTGTTCGGATTGACTAATGGAATGTCTGCAGTTCCTGGCTTCTTATCGCCATATATAGCTGGGCTGTTCCTAGATAAAAATGTAAATAAATTTTATTTGATAAAAAGAAGCTAATTTATCATAAAAACTTCATAATTTTTATTTATTTATTAGTAAAGTTTCTTAATGTATTTTTTATTGATTGATGTTTTCATTCTGCTTACAGCAAGGAAGCATGGTGCAATGGAGTAACATCTAGTATCTCTCGGCGGGATTTTGTATATTGGCGATGATCATCTTCCTGATTTTCGGTTCAGCCAAACTGCAACCTTGGGCTGATGATTCGGACGAAGCAGATGAAGAGAAAAACGTTGTCTCCGTATCAAAATAGGGTGCTGCAATGCCAAATTTATAAATTTCCTTTTTATTAAATATAAAATAATGAAATTAAATAATACTGTGAGAGAATATAACATTTTGTAAATAAACTTTAATATTTTTAACTACATCTTCAAGTGTTTGTACCAAATTTCAAATTTCAACTAACCGTTTGTGCTCTGCGCTTAATATCATTATTATTAACAACCCATCGCGATTATATTATAAGATTGATTAATTTTTAACTTTTGTCGGCAAAATTTAAATAAAACTAATAGATGACAAAAATTTCAACCGTAATTGTGACAAGAATAAATTAAGTGAAATTTGGTAAACAGTTAGGGTACATCATGATAACGCGCACTAAGAAAGGATTTTTGGAAATTCCCCCCGCGGAGGGAGAGAGAAATGATTAAGACTTAACTTAGTACAGTAGAACTGCTTCTACTGTACTATTTTAGATGAGATTTTTTCTTTTTAACTACGTTTAGTCTTCATTGAGTACTTAGGTGTATTAAATTGATAACATTTCAGATATTGTTATAAATATTTTTATATATCTCGATTTTTTAACCAAATGTTCGAACCGTTTTAAATTCGAATTTGTTATTGAATATTGGTTCGATCATAGAACGTATGCAAACGTTCCAGAAAATTGATCAAATTGAGAACAGTTCGTTTGATTCTCGGCAATTTTCATCATTCCCAGCGGAAGGTGTTATAGCAATNTTATCAAACGATTGGACAAATCTTAATTTATTGCGGCGATTTTAATATTTTTTCGCATAAAGTGCATTTCACTGAATTTCTATATAACGTTTTAATATTTAGTTAACCTATGCTTATTTTTTCGTATACATTTTTTGTTATTTGTAACAATAATTTTTATTTATTTATTAGTAAAGTTTCTTAATGTATTTTTTATTGATTGATGTTTTCATTCTGCTTACAGCAAGGAAGCATGGTGCAATGGAGTAACATCTAGTATCTCTCGGCGGGATTTTGTATATTGGCGATGATCATCTTCCTGATTTTCGGTTCAGCCGAACTGCAACCTTGGGCTGATGATTCGCACGAAGCAGATGAAGAGAAAAACGTTGTCTCCGTATCAAAATAGGGTGCTGCAATGCCAAATTTATAAATTTCCTTTTTATTAAATATAAAATAATGAAATTAAATAATACTGTGAGAGAATATAACATTTTGTAAATAAACTTTAATATTTTTAACTACATCTTCAAGTGTTTGTACCAAATTTCAACTTTCAACTAACCGTTTGTGCTCTGCGCTTAATATCATTATTATTAACAACCCATCGCGATTATATTATAAGATTGATTAATTTTTAACTTTTGTCGGCAAAATTTAAATAAAACTAATAGATGACAAAAATTTCAACCGTAATTGTGACAAGAATAAATTAAGTGAAATTTGGTAAACAGTTAGGGTACATCATGATAACGCGCACTAAGAAAGGATTTTTGGAAATTCCCCCCGCGGAGGGAGAGAGAAATGATTAAGACTTAACTTAGTACAGTAGAACTGCTTCTACTGTACTATTTTAGATGAGATTTTTTCTTTTTAACTACGTTTAGTCTTCATTGAGTACTTAGGTGTATTAAATTGATAACATTTCAGATATTGTTATAAATATTTTTATATATCTCGATTTTTTAACCAAATGTTCGAACCGTTTTAAATTCGAATTTGTTATTGAATATTGGTTCGATCATAGAACGTATGCAAACGTTCCAGAAAATTGATCAAATTGAGAACAGTTCGTTTGATTCTCGGCAATTTTCATCATTCCCAGCGGAAGGTGTTATAGCAATTACTATGGTTTGAAATACAGAATATAAGTGGGGTTTGCTTGCAAAATCCGCGCGTGCAAAGTCGCGGGTAACAGGTAGTATAGTATATGGAAAAATCTATATATATAAAAATGAATGTATGTCTGTGTGTCTGTCTGTCTGTCCTTCATGCATTACCACATCGTTTATCCGATTGCCGTGAAACTTTGGGAAGTTGTTTAATATACTCCAGCGAAGGTTTGTGGCATAGTACGATTGCCATGAAACTTTGGAAAGTTTTTTTAATTTTTTAATACACTCCCGCAAAGTACATTTATCCTACGTAAATACTCAAAGCTTGGCACAAGCTTTGAGTATTTCAGTATGTCAAACTGTCTGTCACGCTGCTGAAAGCAATCATAAACCAGACGAACTCGAAAGCAAAAATCATTATTTTATCGAAAGTATCATTGTTTTCTGGAGAAAGGGAATGCATGGATCAGTGTACATGGTTAACAAAACTGTTCAGATGATGGCATGACATACAAAATTTCGATTGTTAACATCTTATTGGCTGTTTTTCAAATAAAAACACTTTTCGAAATATTCGGTAATTTTGTGCTTACAATTTGTCTGCAGAGTCAAAATTTATAGTAAATCTTATGCTAATTGATATAATTAATTGTATATTATACTATTAGTGAAATGCTATTTTATACAAAGTAGTTTAACATTTTTATGTTTCAGATTTTAAACTGTATGAAAAGATTTGGGAATGTCGCATTGAAAATTTTAATAGGCGGACTTTTGTATATTACGATAATAAGAGATTTTCGTTCAAAGTATTGTCATTTTCACAATTTTGTAGATTTAGAAAGCTTCTTTAATCAATAATGTAATGAACAATGTTAATATTTTTGCAGATGGCGAAGTAATTGCATTCTGTATACCGTGGATTTGGCCCACCAATGGCCAACGGTTCCGTTCCCTGAACACTGGCTGTTCGGTAGTGGATTCGCACCTTGCCCAAAGAGACTAACCAAGTGGAATTTTCCGTGTATATGTACGTCGATCACGTCTGAATAGGAGCCAGTTACCCTTAGAAGACTTCCCGGAGGCACCGTTCTTCGCGTAACAACTATCATAAGCGCATAAAACTGCTATATCACGTGACAATTTTGTCACAGTTTACTACGGGGCAATATAGTCGAATAGCTCATGACTGACAAGCCAAATAAGACAACACGTTAAATTGCTGAAGCTGAGGGATAATTCACACCATTCAAAACAATGTAATGTTAATAATCGAAAGCACGTTTTGTACTTGACAAAATTATTGTATCTGAAACACTTGCATAAATTGATTCCTTATTAATGTTGTAAGCATTTTTCCTTACTTAATGTCATCACGCGTTTTAATGTCATGCAAAGTGGTGTAATATGATCATGTAAAAAATTAATGTAAAATTAATAAAAATAAATAAATTTTAAAAATTGTTACCGAGTTTTTTTCAATTTTTTCGATATTTATTTAAAAATTCCGAGAAATTTTTCGGTTGAAAAATATAATCCGATAGGAATAAAATATTTTTTTCCGTCTACATCGATTTCCTGAACAACTTTTTTATTTCTTTCTATTAAAATTATAAATTGATCAATGTAAAATCTAGGATTTGACAGATATTCTTTAGTCGCTCCACGCAATATTAAACTCGAACTCCATTGTTTAAATGTATTATCTTTGTTTAGTAAATTTAAAAAATAAAGTAATTTATGAGCATTGTCTTTCGAAATACAATTCGAATCCCTCTTTCAAATTTACTTTTACGTTTTTATAATCCTCTTCTAAAACAAATTCTACCGAGTTAGATCTTGTTAACGGATGTTTTCTCCAAGTCCAGACGTCAAATGAACATATTCTTACCTCGTTTCAGCGGATCTGTTACTGCGAATATAAGGGTATTTTACTGTACACAGTAATACACACCTGTGTTCTGTATATTGATATTAAGAAAAAAAGTCAATTACATAATGGAGGTAATTTCAGTTGTAGCCAGAGCGAAATTTTTATCAAACTTATAAAAACAATATGGGCCTATCTGTGTATCAGTAAATAAAAATATAAATATAAATTCTATCGTTTTTTATGATCCACGTGTTTACTTTACACAACCGATTCAAGACTTGTCCTTCATAGTAAAAACGAAAAAAAAAATAAATAAACGTTATTTGAAAATGTAGATCAAGACATGATTAATTAGAAATCAATTTTACATTATGTTATTTCTGTATTTATTTTTTGCAAATGAAGTAAATAAAACGGCGAATAATAAGTCTGTAATAACAGTGGTCTGCGGGACCTGAAAAATAATTCGTAGTAGTGGAAGTTCGTTACAGCAAATGCATTTTTAAACATTTTTTTATACTTTAGACCGGACCGACACCAGCCATCCGAAATAACGCGAAACCGTTATATCGAAGTTCGTAGTATCGAGGTTTACTGCATAAAACAAAGGAAAGGTAATAAAACAGTCACAATCAATTAGAAAAAAAATTAATTTACTTAAATTTAACATAAAATGAAACATTTAATTTTCTCGTAGTTATGAATCTGATTCTTTGATAGATCGATTTATTTCAATTTATTTTTCACTTGAAAATCAAGAACTTAAATGATTAAAATAATATTGTTTATTAGCATACACAAGAAGCTGAACGACTTGAAAGTAGTTTTGGAAAACAATTTTCTAACTTAACTCAAGAAATACACGAAAAAATATTTGATGTAAACGCTTTAATTAATTTAATAATTCATCTATAAACATGAGATGACCCTTTCGTTTCTTAGGAACTTCGTACAAAATTTGTAATCATAAAGTTTTAAAAAGAAATGGTTATGTAATGTCTTTGGATGTATTAATTTTCGGTTATTTTACGTTTTTAGTAATTACACAAATTAAAAAAGTAAATTCCAAGAACAAGAACGCAATTTTATTGGCATCAACATTTATAGAAGTTTTTATCAATGCACACCATTTAATTGATTAATCTAGGTTACAAATAAGCAAACTTTACTATTATATTAAATATATTACACAGTTTAACTAAGAATTACCCACGCTGGTAGAATTATTGATTACTGCACAACTCGGCACAGCTCTGTTACGGATAGACATGTCAATGATAACAGTTTAGATTCGATTGTACTCCAGATAAGCCGCTAGAATGTCTTAAAATTGCTACTGTATATGTAATTAAAAGACACGTGCTAACTGTGCTCGGAATTTTCAGTGTGTCTGTTGTTTGACGATTTTCTAATACCAAATGTAACTGTTTGACTCAGTCAAAGATTACGCATAGCTTGCAGTTTACGGCGGCATTATTGAACTGAGAAAAGCATGATGGCCTTATTGCCGAATTTCTCACCATCTGGTCGTTCTGACCTGAATGTGAGATGGTGTTGAAGTCAATGACTAGGCAGAGACAAACGTGTACGCAAAAGCGGGATCTGGACGCTCTAGACAGACAGCCAAAGAGATGATGTACTGATTGTAAGAGAAGTACGAAGAGCTGCAATGATAACTTTGCCCATCAATTAGACACTAATGATAGAGGTACAATCAGTGCCTATCTACGGTTTCCTATGATTATATCATTGATAGTCTTTTCTAGCCTGCCAGTTTTTACATTTTACAATCGATTATTTTTGGATCCAAATAAAATGCATGCTTCAGCTGTTTAGACAGTGAAGCGACAGTTGCAATATCCATAAGCATATCTGTTGCGGGATAACATATGGTGAATGACCTCATGAGTGATGCTGTTGAGGAGTCAGTCTACTGTTCTGAAGAATCCAGAATTTTTTTTCTAGAAATCGGAACACCCTAAGAATATTTCATTAGTTCTCTGTTTAATATATCGGAGCGTTTCTCGCTATCGGTCACTACCATTCGGGCCTGATAGATTTTATGGCAGATTTATTGATTAGTGAATATGAAAAGTTTATTAACGAACAAGAGAATCACGCAAGTTGTGAAAAAACGATTAAATGAATTTGGTTTAAATCTGAATCGAGTTATTTTAGGCTTTAGCGCAGATGGGGCTTCAGTTATTATTACTAAATTTTGTCGAGAAAAGTGTTCTTTCATCAGTTGTATCTTGTGCATGGAGTTCTCTTGAGTGTGAACGGTATTTTATGTGATAAAAAACAAACTTCAGCAAAAAACAGAAGTAGTAACGGAGAAAAAAGGAGAAAATTCTGTAAAAAGTATCACAGATTGAGATGATTATGGAACAAATTTTGTTTCTACTCAAGCGTTGTTGACAATATTTCACGTATTTATAAATAGGACTTTGATGATTGCAAGATATTTAAAAAATGATAACTAGAAATACTTATCTAAGAAGAAATTATTACAAAAAATTTAATGAAAGTGCTGAAACTTATTCTCGATATACGTATAGGGTAAAACAGCACTAATGCAATGATCTCTAGGTACTGTATATAGAACTAAAAATTTGCATGTAAAATGCATTGAGAGTTTGTAGAATTGCTGAGGTGCTTTCTGACAACAAATGGCAATCTTTAGTAGATTTCATACAACTATCATTGTTCAGTGGTTTCATTATTCGTCCACTGGCGGACTCTAGACAACTCTGTGAAGTGGCTACCAGAAAGAATAAAAAGTGCAGGAATTTTTCTTTGACCCATAATGGATTCAATCAAAGAAATGAAACGGAATGAAAGAAATGGAAAGCAGTCAGGGCGTCTGGAAATTCTTTGCCAGTTTACTAACGATTAAAGCAACAAGCATGGAGACAGAAAGACCTGTTTCTTTTGCTTTCTACTTTTTTTCAAAATTCAGTGATTGACAGTTGCAAAAAATATTGGATGCTCTATAGTTTTACGATGTTTTTTCCTCTAAATATAATGATAAAAAATAAATACTTTTGCAAACTCATAGCTATGTTTTTTTTTTGTTTTTGCTAAAATATTATACGTGTTTTAACTCTTAACGACCTTTGATATGAAAAAAAAGTGTAACAAAACAATTTTTCCAATTGGTAGGAATCAAAAATCATTGCTAGCAGTGATAAGTAGTTTTATTCACTAGTTGCTTTTTTGGTGCGTAAAATATAATTTACGAGTGTAAATTCTTTGGTGTTGCTTGAAAATACACAGCATAATTTTTAATGCAAAGAAATTTTATAGTTTGACACTGTATAATGTTTATAGGTTTTTACAAAACGATGTTTCAGCAACACAAGATTATTTCATGCAACAGCTTGAAACAGTCATGCTATCTCAAGCTGTTTAGAATATTTAAATTCCAGTGTAATTCTCAACCGACATTTCGTTACAATTTTTTGAATAGTACGAAACGTCTCTAAGCTTCAGAAATCCGGAGTATACAGAGTTCAATGACTTTGCCATCTGCAATCATAAATAACATTGCTTAAAAATATTGGTAATTAGTCTGAATGTTCTAAATAATGTGTAAAACAAACAAACAAAAAACCATACCCTATACGGAAACTTTTTATTAACGTAGAAAAATCCACCTATTGATATTTTCAATGACACTTTGCCAAATCGCTTCATGAAATTCAAGATCTGAAATATTCAAATGTTGAACAATTTTGTATATAGTAGTCTTTCTTTAATACTATGTCATACAATTACATAAATTACCAAAATACTTACTTTTAATTTCGACTCTACGGGCAAATTGCATGCAGAAAATTTCCGAATGTCTTGAAAAGTATTTTCCATCTAAAAATCATTTAGTGTAATGTTTATAATTGAACTGTTAACTTAAATTGTGCTTTTATCTGTACTTACCGTAAATGCCAAGCAACTTAGTAGAAAACAACAAATAAAACAGAGGAATGTTGATAAGATAGTTAAACAGAAAATAATGTATTCGAGTACTTTATTCATTTCTATAAACAGGTACATGTAATAACAGAAACTGGTTCCTGATACAAGACCTCCGTATATAATGACAGTCAGAAAACTGATTTTGTTATTGAATTGTGATAAAAAATTCCATAATTCTTCGTAATGATTCATGAAATCTTTTAGTTTCACTTCAAGACTCAGTTCTCTTGTTGTTATCGACGCCAATTCTTTTGACAGATTTTGAAGCTCTAATATTGACACGACTATATATATCGTATATAAAAGAAGACCAAAAGCGAATACTCCAATTATACAACTGATCCATAAACCATATCTGATGCTGCAGAATAACGCTTCGTATTCGAAATGTCTTGTTTTGTGCCATAACGGATATAAAACGAAAACATTTAGTAATGACATGCAAGAGATCAAGAACATGACGATAAATGAGACTAGTAAAGAAGAAAGGTTGATTGTATTATGGGCCCATACGTTTTGGAAAATATGATTTCTCAATTGAACGTGTAAACAAGTTTTGTTGCGTTTGACAAAACTAATCACTGAAGCACCAACGAGTGATATAATTAATGTCACAAACTTGACCGCCATCAACGAATTTTTGGCTGAGTAATAAGAACCAATGCAAATAGCGGTTTGCTTTACAAACGGTATATTTTGCCACATTCTCAAGAAAAATTGAAACCATGCCCCAAATTCGATAATGCAGAAATACCATCTTTTCAGTACTTTCTGAATAGTGGAAATCGGTTTTTTGCTTTGGCAACCGCAAGGAATTTCAGGTTCCAAACCGAAGAGCAGTGCACAATTCAGTATTGGTTGTATAAAACAGTTAAAGCAAACTTTTTGTGGATTCGCCATAATTTTTAGAATCGGATGTATATAATACTACTAATCGCTTATTAGAAGAGGTAGCTAGAAACTTCACTTCTGTCTAATATCGTTGTACAGCTTATTGAATGCAACTCATGTCGTATTGAGTTCTATTCAATCACGATAAAACGATAACAATCACGAACAAACGATCTCTTCAATCACGAACAAACGATAAAATTAAAACGCCACTAATTGGGATTTAAGGAGGAATATATATTTTTTGTCCATAAATAATTGTGTAATCCAATTTTAATTAAAATTCTCGTAATGTTTTCGATTGGAAAATATAATTAAAGCAGATTAATGGTTGTGTACTGTCTATACATTTAATTATTCGTTGCGTAATGCAAGTGAGAGAATAAATTTATTAGATATTAAAAATGAGTCTGCTATAAATTAAAAATGCTTTAAACTTAGAAGTGAAAGTGAAATTTCGTATTCGTAATCTTATTTAAATGCCACGAAATTTGAAAGTTGTCTTCTTGTGATCACACTGAATTTATTATTGAACAGAACTAAAACTTGGGCGATGTGGCAATTTTCGGAATGACTTTTTTCGAAAACTGCCTCATATTACAGTGTTATTTTCCACACATAAAGAAAAATTCCGGCAACGAGTTGCTTAACTTTCCCGGCAAGATTGAAAACTGCGTAGGTGACACTATCTTTTTCGATAATTTATTATTGAAAATTTTCATGCTTTCAATTATAAAACGACAAAATGCTTAATTTTAAGGGTAGTGACGGGTTTTATAAAAACCTGTAAATCTAATAACAAGGAACATTTCAGTAAATCTGATTATAATCGAAATACGACACATTATTTCCATTATATTCGAACTCTTCGATATTTTAAGTAAGGTCATGATAATTTATATATATAGTATACAGTATATATGTTACCACTAAAGCTCGAAAGCCGTTAATGTGTACATTACCTAGCTAATCTGCAGATTAACTAGGGTCATCCGTTAAAGTTGCGAAAATTGTTTCATTTCTCAAATTACCTAGGTAAGGTTAATGTTAACTATGGTGACTAAAATGGCGGCTCGTCTCTGATTCCAGCAAACAGAAGAAAGAAAACAGTGGGGACGCACGTTCTAACCTAACCTAACCTAACCTATTCTAATAATTTGGTTGGTAATAATTTTGGTAATTTATTAGAATAGGTTAGGTTAGGTTAGAACGTGCGTCCCCACTGTTTCCTTTCTTCTGTTTGCTGGAATCGGAGACGAGCCGCCATTTTATTCACCAAAGGTAACATTAACGCACAATTTTATCATGCTATTGCCGGAAAAAGTCTGATAACTTTTTTATTTTTCGTCTCTGGTCCAAAAGTAGGGTATCGTTGAACTCATCTCGGTCCCCTCAGTTCAGATATATACTCAAAGTTCCGAAATTCCATAGGTGGTAATCTATATAATCCCCATTTCCTTAATTGTAATAATATTTTAAACCGTTTGATTTATTTGTATTACAGTTTTTTACCTGATTGATGATTGATTCTACTAACTAATTTGTTGATTGTTTGATTATATTAATTTGATTCTTTAGATATCGGAAATTAAATAAACAACATTATTAATAAAATTGAAGACAAAACTGTACAAAAAGGATCATCATTTATTTTTTGTGTTACATTCTCGGCGACTGACCTTTCTTTGTAGGCTGCTTGTCGCCGGAAAATTACAAAGAGTCCTTTTAAAAAACACTAAACACATCCAATTAAAATTACAAAAATTTCTGAAAAAGGAACTGGTGACATACAGTTGTCCTGTTTACATCCATCTATACGTTCTTTTGGGGGTTTTGGCTGAAAAAAAAGCAGCCAAAACCCCCAAGCAGATATAAAGCAACCCGACCATTGGTACGAGGAGAAACAAGTCTAACCTAAGACTCTATTGTTAGAAGCGAGGAAGAGATATTGCTATACTGTATTGTAAATAGTCGTCAAGTAAACGTACTTAAACTGAGTTTAAGGAGTCGTAAGGTGTTTTTTTTTTTGACGGACCGGAAATCGGAAGACATGATCCGAACTTTACTCTTGGCTTTATGTTTTGTGTATTCGGTGTATTGTATTGAACAAAATGGTTATGTGACCTGCGTTCTTCATTCTCTCAGTTCAGTTATCTGTCAATTAATCAACCTATCAATTATTTTTGCTAACAAATGGCGAAATATGTAAAGGATGCAGAATCTATAAATTACCCCAATATTTTTGCGTATTGTATAGCTTAGTATCGATTCCAGAGTCTAAGCATTAGGAAACGAAGTGTTATTTTGCCAAATTCATTAAAATTAACATCACTAAATACTTTTGAAGAACAAAATTCTTACATCGAAGCATCTATATTACTTAGAACTTCTTTTCTGTTAAGATAATAGAAATTTATTTTTCCCAATAATTAGTTACATTTATGTTGAAAATTATTAAAAAACTGAATTTATTATTATCAGTAAATGATAATACCCCGATTAAATAACAAATTTGTTCCCTTTATATTATCGGTGTTGTGGTATCGTGGTTTTAAGGATACAATCATAAGAATATTAAATAAAAAGTGTTGCATAGATCGGTGTTAACTGATACCTTCCATTATGTTTACAAAAGAGAAAAGAAACAAAACAGAGTTCCAATGCAACATGCGTTTTATGTCGAGTGTCAAATTAATTATAAAAATTATTTTAACTCAATTTTGTGCCTTTATGTGAGAGGCAAATCGCCCCTGTGGTTAATTATCAATTTAATTAAATAGTTAAATTTTTTATGGAAAATATTCTCTGATTTTGGTGGGAAAATTATATTTTCTAAAACGAGGGAAACTGATAAAAGTCATTCCCTGCAACGGAAGATCGACATCCTTTTGTTTTCCCCTTATCTACTGAAAATCTTAGTCACCCTGAGAATTGTCAACCCCTCGGTAAATCCCCTTTTTCCTATTCACGTGGAAAAATACGAAATGCTGATTGGAGCAAATTCATGAGAAAAAGAAAGAATTTTGCATGATTCGGAGAGTACGTCAAGCGAGCCGAAGAAGGACAGACGTATTCCATATCATCTCCTGAAGGCCAACGCCCAAAGTCGATATCCAGAAGTTAAGAATTTAAGTCAGTAAATAGGGAAGAAATTATTTAAATATGTGCCAATGATGGACCAAGAAGAAAGAATAGTCATATTCCCATAAAAACAGAAGAAGATAAAGATACAGAGAGGTAGTATGATTATTGATAAAAATTGTGAGCTCTCTCTCTCGAAACGCTTTATTCGAATATATCATTTCGTGTAATTTTGTTATTTCATTTCATTAAATATTTGTTTATACTTGTCTCTCGAGTATCTGAATCAAAATGAAGGGTTTATCCGTATCATCTCCACACGCGTGTTAATCCGCGCACAGGAAAAGTTGATTAACTGGTGTCGGGAATCCTGACGAGGAAAAGGGCGATATACGATCATCTACTTCCACTAAAAATTTAACGCTCTCATAGAAAAAGTTTTACTGAGCCAATCTTGCGATTGTGAGCCCGTAATATCGCCAAGGATATAGGCAACACACCTATAAACTTGGCTTATCACATTTATGTCAAGGACAAAAAACATTTACCGTGTTCTTATCTCAAATGTCACTCAATACATTGTTATCTTTGATAAAGCAGACATTTATAATATTTATCACCAACTAAAAAGAAATTAAACCAAATACAATATAAACATAGAGTAATGTGAAACAAATGCTTTGATACAATACAAATATTTGGACCTTTTAATTTCTAATTGTGATGTTATATGAATTTAACAAGAATTTGTCTAATAACTTGTTTATTTAAATTGACTGATGCAAGCAACATAAGAGCAGTTAATTAATTAATAAACACATGCCATTAATAAAAGAGCTGCAATTTTCAAAGATTTTAGACCTATAAATTTCCACTAGAGTCTGTCATTCTTTAACCTCCAAAACAAAGTTAAACAGATGAAAGCCGACACAACATGTGAAAACTTTACGGGCATGAGGCACCGATTAACTATATGTCAATTTCCAGTTCGAAACGCATGTCACGTTATTTCAATTTAAACTTTTTTTCTGAATGGTTTTAGACAAATGACAGGCACTAATCCAATGTTAACCGGAAAAGTATGTTGTACAGGGGCAAGACAGTACTAAAATTGACGAAATGTGACGATAAACTTGCAGTCCATCATTGTGATGATGTCAAAGAAATAATTCATAGTTATATTTAGGCTATTGTTTAATATATCTAACATTATTCAGTAATACAAATGTGTTATAAGTTAGTAGTATAATAATAATAATAATAATAATACACTTCATGTACTAGAAATAAAAACACAATTTATAATATAAATAAAAAATAGAAATATTACACTAAATTGCATATAAGTTTCTTAAATGACACTGCAAATCGCAAAAAGTTTTTTCATTTTTGTTTAAAGCCGTTTTTAATTTATTAAGCTTTGTTATTATTATCTCATAAATTTTTTCTGTCACTTACAATATATAATGCGCAAGTAATTCTTTAATCAATATATCACCATTTCGATAATTGACAGATCTACTTCAGAATAATGAACGATAAACACGTATGATTTATATTACAGTAATTCATGTAAATTAAATATAAATTCTCATTTAAAGACAATCAACGTACACGAAATCATTTATAACAGATCCATTATTAATTAAAATCTCATCAATTTCTTTTGATTCCCATTATATAACGTGATTAGATGTACAGATAGGAAACGACCATCAATTTGCATTGATTGTATTTGAAAATGCCTAAAGTTACAAAAATTTTAATTAACTTACATTATGCAATAATTTATGGACTTGACATTAATATAATTTCATTATTTATATGTAGTGGTATTTTAAATTTATCGTGTATGCAACGTCAAAAATAAAACTGAATATTCGTTAAGTTTCTCAACGATATTAGACAAACATCTATTACTTTAGCTAACTTTTCTAATACACAACTACAAGGGCTATGTATATTCAATACTAAGAATGATCTCGAATTCACTTAAAGCTTGCTTAAATTCTTTTATTCAACCCATACTAAACTATGCAATGTTGTTCAGAGTAAAACCTCAAATTCCTTGCAAATGCCAAAGCAAAAAGCTAATTCACAGTATTCAAATACTAATGAAAAGATGGTATTTTGGCCTAATCGAATTTGGAGTTTGGTTACAATTTCTGACGTTAACGTGGCAAAATGTGCCATTTCTACGGCAAATCGCTCTTTGCATTAATTCTTGTTTAATATCCGAAAATTCGTTAAAAATGCAATGAAATTTACAATGCAATGAAATTTCAGTGAAAATTACACTAAAATTTAATTATCGAAAACACGTTTTGAACCTTGCAACAGCATTGCTGTATCCTAAATAATTGTATAAAATGATTTCTTAGTGATGAATCGTTATTTTTATCAGAGATTGACTCACATTTAATATAATGTCATATAACAAGTTATTCTTGAGACTTCGACAAGAGCGCACTAAATGAAAACAATCGGAATCTAAGAATTTTTTTTTATTGTTACAACTGTATTCATTATTTTTTGGATACTTGTTTTAAAAATATTAATAACGACATGTTAAACAATTGTAAAGCAAATACAACGTGCATTTGCTGATTTGATGAGAAGTTTCTTATTCACAGTTTTTGTCAGATGGCTTACAATAAATCTTCCACAAGCTGTACCAGCGCTGGTAAACGGTGTATCGTCGACCAAGAGGATTACTTTGAAGGAGATAGTACGTCGGTGTTTTAAACTATTCAAAGCAAGGAACTATAAGCCGTTCTCAAACTTTTGGATCCTACCACGTAGATATACAATAGAAATTTTTATTCTGTATTTTTGCGGTTATAAATAAACAAAACCTTAAAATAAATAATCAAAATACCTTAAACGTAACAGGAAATTAATCTGACCACATATAAGAATTAATAATAATTAAGAATAATTCAATTTTGCAATGTAGTTATTTATTAGACTGCAATTATAAAAAAATTTAGTCCTATAAATTCCCACTGTAGTCTAGCTCGTACGTCTGTCTGTCCTTCCTTAACGCACGAACAGAGTTAGGCAGATAAAAGATGAAACAAAAAATGGAAACCAGAAGGGCAGTAGCCCCCGACTAACTATATAGAAACTTCCGATTCAAGCCAGAAGTCACGTTATTTCAATTCGAAACTTTCCTCTGAATTGTATTAGATAAATCACTGGCACAACTCTATTGTTTAATTAAAGAAAATTATGGTCTACAGAGACAAGTCACTACTAATTTGAGATGAAGAGCATAAATTTTGAAGTAAATAAATTGAAAATATGATAAAAAAATTGCAGCTTACCATTGCGTGTATGTCACTATGTCATAATACATAATTGCTCGTTACAATTAACTCTAAATAATATTGTTAAATAAGTATGGAAAAGAGTAGCAATATTACGAAATTAGGGAAAATTAAAATATATATAATTTAAAATAATTACAAGTTGATGTCGCTATCGTTAATATCTCTTACATAACGTAGCCATTTTACATTACATACCACCATGTTAGTAGTAGTGTGGCAATAATTGGGAAAATTTCGCTTACAATGTAAGAAAAATCGATGAATTTCTTTCTTTACTTACAAAATAAGAGAAAAATGAATGGCAGATACTAATATGCATTAATAGGTATATTCTAAATTTAAAATTATAGAAGGAAAGGCATTGTGTTCATTGTGCAATTCGATCCGTATTGATTCATGTTGTTATATAAGTTACTGCGTATTATGTATAATAGCATTATTACCCAAGTATTCATAGCTGTATAGCATCGTCTACTTTGATCTTACATTGAATGCCGGTTTAATTAACAATTTATATAGTTATTAGCGAAGAATTATGACTAACAGACCTGTGTCAATTAACTGCTTAAAATTCTTCTTGAAGCCTTGCTTGGATATAGCATTCATTTTTGGAATCGACCCATTTTCTACTTGTCAATGCGAGACTCACAAACATAGAAATTCTTTGCGTAATTTCTTAAAACTTGCTTATTTATGGTTAATTCAGATACTACTATGGGAACATTTTACACTTTTGTGGATTCAGCTAATTCCATACGTGAAAAATTTCTCATTATGCAGAGGATGGTTTAAATTTCTTAAAACTGGTGTCACGCTGTTTAAGTTCGTACTCACACTTTTTACGCTTTTATGCAATATTCTTGTTTTATATTTTAGAAGTAGCAAACTAGATCCAGTAATACATTCAAAACAAGTTCTATGTTTTCAGAAAAGTGAAATAAAAGTAATTCAGTCTTTTATTCATAGTTTTCATTCGAAATTAATCTGTGCTTTTTCATTGTTCATCGTTTGCTTTCAATTACTAAACGTCTTCTACATATTCCCTAATTTGAAATCACAAGAATTGTACAATGGCGAAGCTTTGTATTGCAGTATAGAAGCCGGATTGCTGACAATTATTTCTTGTGGAATTCTTATGTCTTTAGTTTGTTTAGGAGGAATATTTCTGTGGATTACAAGAAGAGGCTTCTTGAATATATCAGAAGAATTGTCTTCGATAAAAATGAATGATTATAACTTAAAACGTAAACTGAAAGACCTGATTAATAAACATGCCGCTCTGTGGGAAGTTGTTGAACAGCTGAACAGTAAAATGAATTACCCATTTGTAGCATTCTATTTTACTCTTACATCAGGAACAAGTTTTTCTTATTACATGATTCTATTCTTGCATATGAATGACGAATTACGATATATCGTATTAGGAGCTGTCGTTTTAGTTACAGTTGCATGTATATTTTATGGTTTGTTGCTGAGCTCATTCACTTTTGCCGTAAGTTTTTCAATCTCAATTTAAATTCATAATTTTATAAAGTTTTTCAAGAGCTAAATTTTTATGGTAAACATTTTTACGTTTGGCATGCATGTGGATTACGCATGAACGTTATCCTCACTTAGTAAACTTATGTTAAATGCTCATTACTCACATTTAATCCTTAGTAACGAGCGTATAACATTTAACTACTGAGCAGCGCCATGACATTTTTTACTTATATTACTGAATATACGAAAAGCAAAATGAAACTACATTAATAAAGAGGTAGGGTGCTTTCAGTAAAAATTTTCGACCAAAATTTATCAAGACATTCAGAAGCCACGTTTTGTATTTAATTGAATAATCTATTGCTTTTAGCCCTTGATGATGTTTTATTCATAGTCTGTATTAATTATACACGTATATACCTGAGGGCTTATCACACCGGTGAACAGGTTAGATTACAATATCTTTAACGATACTTTTTACAATCAGGTACGGCTTTCTATGACAATATATTACATATATTACACAATAAACACTTAAAAAGCATTCGGAGTATACGTTCTTCTTCAAGTTAGTGTTAAACAAAATGTACATTTATACAAACATAAAAAATATAAAAAGTAGAAAAAGTGATGTTCTTGAAAAATTTTACATTTGTTAAACATCACGCTCATTGTCAAACATCATTTTATTTCAATTTTAAATCGGCCATTTAATGTATATTTGTATTATTTAGAATTCATTTTATTTACATTTTGTATAAATTTACCTTTTGTTGAACACTAACTAAAAGAGGGACGTATAGTCCGAAATGCATTTTAAGTGTTCATTCTGTTATATATTGTCATAGAGAGCCGTACCTGATTTTGTAAAAATTATTATTAAAGATTTTGTAATCTAACCTGTTCACCGACGTAATATGCCATCATGCGTATACGTGAATAATTAATACAGACTTTAAATTAAACGTATTTGGTATATTTAAAAGTATCAATCCTAAAAAAGACTTTTTAAAAGAAGGTAAAGGATTAATCCACTTTCTAAGAGGCTAGAAATCTAATATAGGAGTAGCAACTCTGTAGCAATTTTAAATGGGCAATCTGTCCAGAATATGTCAAGCCTGATCCAATACCACCCAGCCATTGTATTTCGTGCCTAGCTTAAATTTACAAACAATATGATTTAAAAGGCTCGCTTACTGATCAACCGAATAAATGCACTACTGAACACTGGTAATTGGTTGCAGATTTGCTTCTCACAGATGAATTGGTCACGTAAAAATTTTGGATTTTACTTCTATATACATAAGAAAAAACAATTTCTGGTAAAAGTTCTTCCCAGGAGGCATCTTCCAATAGTTGTAAACCCACTTGGTGTTGCCCTATTCCATAAAACTAAACCAGACGCAATTAATGTCCATGGCCAAAAAGCCATACTTTGAAAAAGTGGATTATGGAGAATGAAATATAATGCCTTAAAAGCTAAACAACTTTATTTAAGTTCCAAAAGTTAAACAGTAAATTTAATGATGTAAGAAATTTGTTATATTTTAACGTATTTTTAATTGAATAGATGCAGAATTCCTTTCAAGACATTCGAAGATTTACCACTGAAAATTTACATCTCAAACTTAAGTTAAACGTAAGTAACTAAAGTTTGTATGATTTCATGAAGTTAAATACGAATAATGGTTTTTCTCTTTTTTAAGATACTGAATTTCATGAAACGATTTAGTAAAGTTTCATTAAGACTTTCAATCGGAGGGTTCTTCTTTGTAACAAAAAGATTTCCTCTTAGGGTAATTTTATATAATTAATTTTTATTCACTGTTCTCTAAAGTGAGAAAGTAACAAGATCTACTTTCAGATGGCAAGTACCCTTCACACCGTGTTCTCAGGACTCCTGAAATTGAGAAGTGTAAAATATGAACACAAAATATGTAACGATATATTAAATGAAAATAGCACAGTTTCATAAGAAGCGTTAAGAGTAAATATTAAACATCTTATTTAAATGTATAAATTCCGTTTAGCAAAAGGGTCCGTTTATGTGTCCAAAATAGACACGCGTAAGGACTTCTTTGTCATTAGGAAAAAGGGACAAGACTCTACTTCTTTTAGATTGAGAGTATGTATTTTGAATTAAATAAACTAAAATATGATTAAAATTTCAGCCGGGAGTTGAGACGTTGTCACAATAAATATTTGTTCGTTTCTGATTTATATATTTTTGTTTACTTCGTTAGGATTACTGTAATATTTTCCGATTTTTTAAAAATGAGTCTCATGGCATAATAAACGTCCTTTGATTTAATTAGAAATTACTTTTTTAAACGGTAGCATGAATACCCTAACTCAAACTATGCCAATGAGGCAATTTTTTAAAATTGCCCTTTTTACTTAAAAATGATCGATTTTCCTTAAAAACATGCTAATTTTGTTACATTTTAAAATTGTTTTTTTGCTGTTTTTGGATTTTTTTCATTCGCATAAAGTATGTTGGATGCAATTTTATTCTACTACTTTAATGACACAATGCAAAATGGTTTTAATTTATCTCAGTTATTTCTATTGGTTTAAAATGAAATGTATGAATGTTAAATGACGTAAATACAACCAACTCTTCTAAAATCTGCAACAATTAAAATTAAATGACTTTAATATATGCATAAATACATTGATTTTAAATATACTATTGACATATTCATTTATATCACTTGATTTATATTGTTTTTATTTTGGATTATCGTTGTGTCGAAGGAATGTCAATTGATATTTTCTCTTCGGATGTTAAACTACGTTTATTTTTTCAATCAAATATGAATGATTTTACAACCATAAAAAATTCTTTTGTTACATTATTTATTAGTTATTTTAGCATTACGCTATTGAAAATTTAATAAATTAATTTTCTATATGATAACTAAGGTTATCGTAATTATGAAACGGTATTCGGAGACATTTATCGTAATTAGGTAATTTATGGATAAAAATTCCAGAACATTTAATAAAAGAACAAAATTTAATATTTTAAAGCTATATGATTTAATCCTATCGTATAAATAGAAAATTTCCTCTAAAAGATGAAGGTGAAAAGGCCAAAATAAATTGTCAAATTATACAATACACAATTAAATTTAATCTAAACACATTAAATGTGTTTATTTCTATAATTTATTTTTTCACTTCTATGTTTATCTATATACATAAATGAGGATGTTTGTTTGTTTTTTCACTAGGCAGTGCGACCAATTGCTACGAAATCTGGCAGTAACTGCTAGATTTCGTAGCAATCTGTCTCAATCTGTCGTTAGAAAATACCGTACATCTCACTGCAAATTATCGATTGGATTTCTATGTATCGATTAATTTCTGTCTACATTTGATCGATAGCTTTACATATAGCGCCAGCTATTACAAATTTTTTAAAAAATACTTAACTAAATATAATTCTTACAAAAAATATATATATTACATTCACCGAATTACTGCGACAATAATATAGCGCTAAATAGATGCGTCATTATCCCATTACTTAGAATGATTGCACATAGCACTTGCCTGCCTGGAATGTAGCAGTGTTTTACCCACGTAATAGAGTTATGTATCTAACTCCGTTTAGGGAAAAACTTTTGAATTGAAGTAACGTGACTCGCAAAGTTCATATATAGTTAAATTAATCTGGTTTACTTTCTTTTACGATTTCCATGTCTGATCTCGACTTTCATCTATCAAGGAGACGAATGGACGACAGTGGAAATTTATAGATCTACAATTTTTTTTTGAAATTGCAGCCCAATAAGTACACCGAGTGGATAAAACCACCGAACAACCGGTAGTCTGTCGTGGGATTCGCACATGGCCAACGGCTGACCACGTTCTCTGTTTTTTCTTAACGTTAGTAATATTTAAATTGGAAATAGCTTTATATAAAACTCTCTCCAAGATGCATCCTTCTTGGCAGATCGCTCACGTATCGCGTTGCCATAACGAAATAAACCAAACCAATTTTAGTAATTTTTCGATAAACGCGATATTTACAAGGATTTGCTTAACTACCACGAAACCTGGATTTTTCATCCCTCTCCTCTGATTTCATGACTTCTTAGTAACTCATGAACCCATAGCTCCAAACGTCTTTCACTACTACTGCTTAAGATCTTCTAAATTTCAGCCAAATAAATGTACAGTACGTACAACGATTTTAAAGCACAGAGTATAGCTAGAAGTTTTTTTTTTCTGTGCCGATGTTTATTTTTTTCTATTTATTATCATGGTAGCATTTCTTCATTTGACATTTCCTGTAGTTGTAGTCTATGTACTGTGCACTTTAATCACATGTTGAGTCTTCACTTCAAATCCTCTTATAATATTCTTACGCCACAAGTTTAGAAAATTGACTTTACTTGGCTGTTTTTTCTGACATTCACTTTTTAAATCTGGTTTCATCAGTTTTTTTACCAGACCACATAAAAGAAATTTTTGTAGCATTTTTATAAGATATTTTTATTTAAACAAGTCTTATATCAAGTCTTTCAGACGTTAAGGTTAGTCTAGGTATCCAACACGAATGACTTTTCAAATATTAATAGTAGATAGCATTAATGAGAAGTCGTTGACCATTCTTTCTCCCAAGAGGACTACAACTACTACTGTTGGTCGAATTAACTTCAACCTAAATCTGCAACAGCCCTTTCTTTCTATCCTACCAGCTTTATAGTTGCATTCGAATAGGAAGATTACATAATACGAAGTTACCCGCCTGCATAAAATATAATTTAAGTGGTTTTCGAGGGTGACGAGTTTAAATATTTGGTCAGTTTTTCGCGGAAGGTTCGTAGGCAGATCACCATTTGATATTCGGCTGCGAATTAAACAGTTTACTAGTGCTAACATTAGAAAAAATAAAATATTTTTCAATATCAGTATTTTCAATTGGTGTCTATTGGTGAGAGCAGTAAAACTTTTGTTTGTTTCTTAAGTTATCGCAACGCAACACTTGGGCGATCTGCCTAGGGGTATGCCTTCGGGGAGGTCTTTTTAAGGGAAATTGGCCCCTGTTTAGGCGATATACACGTGGAGAAAACCCGAAAAACTCTACGTGGCAGTCGACTTTCTTTAACTCAGGAAGAACGGAGCGATTCAAAAGTCACAGAAATTTAAAAATAAATAATAATAACTTACAAACTATTTACAGTAAGATTATGCGGTTTTCACAGAAATGCTTAGAAAGAAGCGAAATTTTTTAAATGTAGTAAAAATATTAGTACCATGATAGTTACAGTTTTTGTCATAGATAGCGCTGTATAAAACTGAAATCATTTGTAAATTTGTTAAAGTAAGAATAAAAAAATAAAAATCTTCTTAGTGTAAGCTCTAATAACAACTTTACAACTTTACAACTTGTAATCTTATCAAGCGCCATCTATGGCAACAAATGTAACTATTTTGGTACTAAAATTTTTATTACACCTAAAAAGATCCCGTTTCTTTCTAAGCATTTACGTAAAAACTGCATCATTTCACAGTAAATAGTTCGCGAGTTATTATTATTTTTTAAATTTCTGTGACTTTTGAATCACCCTGTATATGAAGTTGATAATCTTTGTCTCTCTAATCTGTGCCTAGTCCTTGCCGAGTAGCTCGTTCGACAACCGATGTAGCGTACGGCAATCGAGACAAATAAAGGCGTTCTAAATTTTGTTCGAAAACTAAATTGTTCGAAAAGCGAGGCATTCGAAACCTGTAGTATCACTGTACTTCATTCAGTAAAATACAGTGGATGATCAGTTAACGAACAGTTCGGATAACGAACAGTTTCGCGAAAGATTTGTATGTTTGGACAACGAACACCTCACAGAACAAACTCAAGAAGAAGCGACATAAAATAACGAATATCGATTGGTCTTCCCTTCTCTTCAGGCAACAATTCTAAACTTCTCGGAGCGCGGGAAACGTCGACATCGACGCTCAACCCGTTATATACCGATCGGATAGTATTCCTCCGAACTTTGAAACTCTCTCTTGTAATTCCAGCGTTTTATTTTTCTGACAGAAACAATTCTTTTATAGTATACGCAAGACTGTCGAGCGGCACATGTTAAGTTTTGTGTCGGTTTTTATTTTCAAAAGATGAGAATATAATACCAAAGGTAGAAAGTGGGTAAAAGATGTCTGATGTTGCTGGTCAGTATGGCTTGAACAGTTCTACAGTATGACGCAGTTCAATCTTATCTAAGAAATATACTGTATAATCGAGAAGACCCAAGCAGCCAAAGGACTAACAAAAATCACATCTGAGAAATAAAGAACATTGAAAGGCTCATAATGGAACCTGAAACTGATTTGACAACAGAAGAACGCCAAGAACTCGAATGAAAACACCAAGAAACTCGGCGAGATATGTTTTCTTCTAAAAAAGACGTTTAATGCCGATATCTGCCATTAAAGATCTTTGAAGAAGTGAGAGGATGCCAGAACAATGGTCTTAGAATGGCATCCAAACCAGGTTGATGCTTAGGGATCTCTACAATTAAAATGCTATTAATTACTTATGAAAATTCTGAAGAAGACAGTAAAGCAATAGACATTAGACAGATTCTTTAACCCCCACGAACAAAAAAAAAAACATGATTAATAAATTGTATATACAGTATGTATTTTTATTATTACATATAAATAAACGTAATAAGAAAGTATATATTTTTTTATTTTTTGGTATCGCCAGAACAAATTGATCAAATTTCCATAAAAACGATGGTAAATCCATAATCGGTTAACAAACATTTCGGATAGCAAACAAATTCTTAGAACGGATTCGTTAACCGATTACCCACTGTATAGTTAATAGAATTTAATGCAGTAATTTAAATTAATGATCACTGTTAAATAACTTTCAAGCAATGTACCGTTACAGTGGTAGTATATAGTGGTATTAGCCTATATTTATAAGCTGCATTTTTATTTAAAAATTAAAATATATATAATTTATAAAATTACGTGGTAATGTCGGTATCGTTAGTATTTCTTACATAACGTAGCCATTTTACATTACATACCACTATGGTAGTAGTAGTGTGGTAAGAATTGGGAAAATTTCGCATATAATGTAATAAAAATCGATGAATTTTTCTTATTACATACAAAATAAGAGAAAAATGAATGGAAAATACTAAAATGTCCTAATAGGTATATTCTAAATTTAGAATTATAGAATGAAAGGCATTGTGTTCATCGTGCAATTCGATCCGTATTGATTCATGTTGTTATATAAGTTACTGCGTATTATGTATAATAGCATTATTACCTAAGTATTCACAGCTGTATAGCATCGTCTACTTTGATCTTACAAGGAATGTCGGTTTAATTAACAATTTATACAGTTATTAGCGATTAGCGAAGAATTATGAATAACAGACCTGTGTCAATTAACTGCTTAAAATTCTTCTTGAAGCCTTGCTTGGATACAGCATTCATTTTTGGAATCGACCCATTTTCTACTTGTCAATGCGAGACTCACAAACATAGAAATTCTTTGCGTAATTTCATAAAACTTGCTTATTTATGGTTAATTCAGCTACTACTATGGGAGCATCTTATAATTTTTTGGTTGAACGTAATTCCATACGTGAAAGATTTTGCTTTATGCAGAGGATGGTTTAAATTTCTTAAAACTGGTGTAATACTGGTTAAGTTGGCACTAATACTTCTTATGCTAACTTGCAATTTTCTTATTTTTTCTTTCAGAAGTAGCAAACTAGATCCTGTAATACATTCAAAACAAGTTCTATGCTTTCAGAAAAGTGAAATTAAAGAAATTCAGTCTTTTATTCATAGTTTTCAGACGAAATTAATTTGTGCTTTTTCATTGTTCATCGTTTGTTTTCAGTTACTAAACGTCTTCTACATGTTTCCTAATTTGAGATCACAAGAATTGTACAATTTTGAAGCCTTGTATTGCAGTATAGAAGCCGGATTGCTGACAATTATTTCTTGTGGAATTATTATGTCTTTAATTTGTTTAGGAGGAATGTTCCTGTGGATTATAAAGAGAGGCTTCTTGAATATATCAGAAGAATTGTCGTCGATAAAAATGAATGATTATAACTTAAAACGTAAACTGAAAGACCTAATTAATAAACATGCCGCTCTGTGGGAAGTTGTTGAACAACTGAACAGTAAAATGAATTACCCATTTGTAGCATTCTACTTTACTCTTACATCAGAAACAAGTTTTTGTTATTACATGATTCTATTCTTGCATATGAATGACGAATTACGATATGTAGTATTAGGAGCTGTCGTTTTAGTTACAGTTGAATGTATATTTTATGGTTTGTTGCTGAGTTCATTCACTTTTGCCGTAAGTTTCTGAATTTCAATTTAGATGTACAGTATAATTTTATAAAGAATGTGGGACTGGTAACGTTGTAACAATTTTTAACGGGCAATCTGTCCAGAATGTGTCAAATCTTATCCAATACCTCTCCTGATCGGTCACTCCATTTTGTGCTTAGCCCGTACCCACAAACGATTTTAATGGCCCGCTTATTGACCAACGAATGAATTCACTACTGAACACTGGTACTTGGTTGTAGATTCGCTTCTCACAGATAAATTGGTGACGTAAAAGTTTTGGATTATTCTTCGAATATCTAAATAGAGACGGTATCCGGTAAAAGTTTTGCTTGGAAGGCATCTTCCTTATAGCTCTAAACCCACTTGGTGATGCCCTATCCCATGAAACGAAACTAGGCGCGATTAATGCTCGAGGTCAGAAATCCATACACAAAAAGTCGATTATAGGGCGAGTAATATACACTCTTATAAACTATACAAGTTTATTTATGTTCCGAAAGTTAAACAGTAAATTTAGTGATGTAAAAAATTTGTTATATTTTAATGTATTTTTAATTGAATAGATGCAGAATTCCTTTCAAGATATTCGAAGATTTACCACTGGAAATTTACATCTCGAACTTAAGTTAAACGTAAGTAAATGTTTGCTACATTTCATTAAGATAAAACATGAATAATGATTTTTCTTTTGTCAAGATACTGGATTTCATGAAACGATTTGGTAAAGTTTCATTAAGACTTTCAGTCGGAGGGTTCTTCTTTGTAACAAAAAGATTTCCTCTTAGGGTAATTTTGTATAATTAATTTTTATTGACATTTTTTCTTAAAGTGAGAAAGTAACTAGATCTACTTTCAGATGGCAAGTACCCTTCACACCGTATTCTCAGGGCTCCTGAAATTGAGAAGTGTAACATATGAACACAAAATGTGTAACGATATGTTAAAAGAAAATAGCACAGTTTCATAAGAAGCATTAACAGTAATATATTAAACAGGTTCTGTAATTGCATAAATTTCATTGATATGCACATTAACTAATTATGCATGCTTTTAATGTTGTATTGAACACTGTACACTGAAAACATTGGATAAGTCTGTAAAAACTTTAAAACATTTATTTAATGAAAATTAGTTATGTATAGTAAATTAGTTTCTTTGGAGATATTAGCGTTACTACGAATAAATACAAAAGAAATGTAAATTAGACTGTCTTATAAAAGCATACTGTAGATGTCTCGATGAATTCTTTTCACTCAAAGCATTGGTAAAGTTGATGTACTGTACAACAAAATGTTAACTTATCCAGAAAAAGGCTCATTGGTTAAACAACTTCTACGTGAATGGAAAATCATCAGAAACATTTGGAAAATTTCGGAAAGGTGAAATTTTTGGAATGACAGACACAAAATTGATATTATAGAGGTTGTGACCGTCATTTTCAGCCCCAAAACGTGAATGGCAGATCGTCGAGCTCCGCCATCCGACAATTCTGGACGGTCGATAATGGCGGTCGCTACGTCTAGCTTGGCGAGTAGACCATCGGCTTAAACGTCTTCATTTTTGTGTGTTTGGGTTAAAATTATGACTTATTTTATTAAAATAATGATTATTTAATCATTTAAGAATAATATTGTAAAGAAAAAGACGATTTTAATCCAGAAATTATTTAATTANCTACGTCTAGCTTGGCGAGTAGACCATCGGCTTAAACGTCTTCATTTTTGTGTGTTTGGGTTAAAATTATGACTTATTTTATTAAAATAATGATTATTTAATCATTTAAGAATAATATTGTAAAGAAAAAGACGATTTTAATCCAGAAATTATTTAATTATTCAATTTTTTAGCAAGTGATGTAGAATTTACACATGTTTGCCTTCATAATAGCTTATCTTAAGGTAGATTTGTTATTCCATGGCATCTTCTACCATAAACAGCGTAATACGTTTGTAAATTTTTCTAAAAGTTAGTTTTCCGACCTGCTTTCGAATTTACATAAGCCACTACTTCCCTCCACAAAAGTATGAGGTAGTCCGATCGTACGGTAGGAGACACCACGCTGATTAAAAATAATTATTTAGTATTATTAAACATCCTATAAATACTTTAAAATAGTTAAATTTGTTTATTTACCTTCGCTGGTAACACTCGATGTTAAATGTATCCGCCATTTTTTGAACAAATTTCCAGTGAGTCAATGCGCAACCTTTTCTGAGTCACGTGATGTTTCGAACGTGCACAAGTGTCTAGAGCAGTGTTTTTCAACCTTTTTCATTGAGTGGCACACCTAATTGAAAAATAACAAATCGTAACACCCTTGACCAGCGGCGGATCTAGAATCTGAATAAGGGGAGGAACTAATGGGCCAGATGAATTTTTTGCGAAAACAAATATTACGTGCAACGCAAAAGTGTTTCTACGTGTTCAAAATCAAAATTTAAGTTTCATTGAATTTTGTCGAAATACCTACATGTAAAATAATAGTCTCGCTATTGTTTTTTAAATATAGTTTTATTATCAAATGTATCATCATTTTATATTATTATTTTATTGATAAACAATTTTTGTTACGTTTTTTATACTATTTTTATGCATATCTAAAATAAATATTTCATTACTTTTTTCTTATCTTTTTTATATTAATTTAGAAAATTTAAATTAAAAAAATGATAAAAATTGTGTATTTGTCATTATTGCTTTTGAATACTATGAAAATACTGTAATATGCACCTACTTTGTGATTGAAACCACGCGCTTTTCAAAGTACAATGCAACGCTTTTTAAAGTATATACAAGACACAAGTGTCCACGTCGTTCTTCTCTGGTGGTTGGCCTGGTACTGGGACTGGAAACGTGAAGGCCAAGCAATGTGGGTTGGGCGAACTCGTGACAAGTCGTGCGTACACGTAGCGTAGAACGTTGCGTTAACATGCGATTAGTCATAGTTTCTTTGCTTACTAGATATCTCGTAGCAAAATAGAACTGACAATGAGTTATCTTGAACTACACTTAAGTAAATTTCCATGAAAATGCCTAAAGGTTTTAAACTTTGCAACACCCCAATCGTGGCGTTGTGGCACCCTAAGGTGCCGTGGCACCCGGTTGAAAAACACTGGTCTAGAGTCTAGTGACTAGACGTTTGTTGAACGTGTGCCGCAATGATTTTCTCTTGGAGTTAAAACGTAAACCGTATACTTCTGCTTGCCGTGTACAAGTAACGTATGAACTTGCGCCGCAACCTCTCTATTAATATTGTATTTGTTCAAAACTTTGCTT
The DNA here is from genome assembly GCF_000671375.1 of Centruroides sculpturatus. Classification (NCBI taxonomy): domain Eukaryota; kingdom Metazoa; phylum Arthropoda; class Arachnida; order Scorpiones; family Buthidae; genus Centruroides; species Centruroides sculpturatus. Next base: position 420,633 of record NW_019384904.1, read on the forward strand.
TCGAAAGTGTGGGGATCGGGGGCCGTAAAAGGTTTATTAAATGCTTTTTTAGGTAGAGTCCTGCCACCAGGTGTGTTTTATCGGACACACCACCGTTTGAGATAAAATGGATGATTAAGGCGCGAGGGTAAGAGTCACTCTGAAGTCCAGGAATGAGCCTCTCAGGAGAAAGAATGCAGAGTCAGATATAACCAATTTAAGGACATTTATTAACATAAACAAAAGTTTGGAACAGAGTTATAAAAACCGAATTTGGAAATTTGCCTATTCTTATCTATTCAACGAAGGGGGTACCTAACAGGGGGGTATTTCGAACTTACGCGACTCACAACATACCAGATAAACAAGATGTCTTCTCTTGTGACGTTGACTTGACGGCCAAGACTGCGGAGGTTTCTGGTGTTCACTGCACTTCGTCTGGTTCTTGCTCGTTTTGTGTTGTCTTCTCTTAAGCCACTCCTTCTCGGGTTGGAGCGGTATCCACAATTGCTGACTATTTCGCTGTTCTTTTCTAACTGTCCTTCTAACGGGATCGTGTCCTCACTCTGACTGCCTTTTTCTGACTGCTGCTGTATCTCCTTTCTGACTGAACTTTCTCTAACTGCACTGTGCCTCTTCTCTGACCGCACTTTCTCTAACTCACTGTGTCCCCATCTCTGACTGAACTCCTAACAGCACTCTCTGACTGTCTTTCTCTTGTTGGGGCTTTCCTTTTAAACCCTTTTAGAATGAGAAAGTCATCATCAGGTGATGACTCACTGGCATTGTCTTTCTCATGATGTTGAGCTTTCATAGAGTCATCTCTGAGTTGGTGTTTTCTTATTCTGTGATGACATCAAGCTTTCATAGTCATCTCTGAGTTGGTGTTCTCTTATTCCATGATGACATCAAGTTTTCATAGTCATCTTTGAGTTGACATGACTCATCTCCGCTCTTAGTCATTGTTTGTTGATTGCCCTGACCAAGTTCTTCATGTAAACATTGTCGAAAACAAAGGGGAATGCAATGTTTATTTGGTTGCTTTTTCTTCTTTTCTTTGGCATGTTGTGAGATTTTGAATGATAAGCCGTTTTATTCTACTTACTTGATATTAAAAAGGGGGGTCCCTAGATTGGTACAATAGGAGAATTTCCTCTTACAACTTCGGTTGTTATCCAAGATACAATTAAGGTTCATGTGAATACATAATAAAAAAAAATATAAAGTAAATAAACAAAAATTACAAATAAGTTTACAATATATATATATATATAT
>NW_019384904.1:423540-441529 GCF_000671375.1 Centruroides sculpturatus
ATTGGACTTAATGTCTAATATACTTTTTATAATAATCGAAAATATAAAAAGTTTTTAAATAAAATATCATAACAGATGTTGCCGGGAAAGTTATGCATCTTGTTGTGGATTTTTTTTATCAGTTTGTATTGCTTTAAGCAGAAATCTTAAATTTATTTCACCTTTTTGTTGAATATATTTATTATGTTTTTTTTCTTATTTATATTTTTGTTTATTTCGTTAGGATTTCTGTAGTATTTTCCAATTTCTTTTTTAAATGAAAAATCGATTTAGTCTTTTGACATAATACACATATTTTTATTTCATCAGAAACTATTTTTATAAACGGTGGCATGAATAACCTAACACAGACTATGTGACTTAAGCAATTTTTAAAATTACCCTTTTTACTTAAAAATGATCGATTTTCGTTAAAAACATGCCAATTTTTCTACATTTTTAAACTGATTTTTGCTGTTTTAGATTGTTTTTCATTCGCATAAAACTGTGCTAGAACCAGTTTCGTTCTACTATTGATAATTTAATATTAAGTGATTTTAATTCATTTCAGTTATTTCAATTGGTTTAAAATGATATTTGTGAAAGTTAAATGACAACCAACTCTTCTAAAAATCTGCAACAATTAAAATTAAATGACTTTAATACGTGCTTTAATATATTATTGATATATTCATTTATATCATTTGATTTTTATTGTTTTTATTTTGGATTATCATTGTGTCAAAGGAATGTCAATTGACATTTTCTATCGGAATGTTGGACTATGTTTATTTTTCAATCAAATATGAATAATTTAATCACCACAAAACATTCTTGTTACATTATTTGTTAGTTATTTCAACATTACGCTATAGAAAACTTAATAAATTACTTTTCTATATGATAACTAAGATTACCATAATTATGAAACGGTATTACAGGAAATTTACCGTAATTAAGTAATTTATAGACGAAAAAATCCAGAACTTTTAACAAAAAAATAAAATAAAATATAACGATATTTAGTGTTATAAGGCTTTAAGATTCAATTTTTATAAGTGCAAAATTTACTCTAAAAGATTAAGGTAAAAAGGTAAAAATAAAATATCAAATTATACAGAAATAACTTTAATCCACACACATTAAATGTATTTTCGATAATTTATTACTTTACTGTTTTTTCTATTCTTTATAATTTATTATCTCACAAAGACTCGTTATTTTGAATTACAGTCAAACCTCGGTTTTCGAACATAATTCTTTCCTTAAAATTGTTCTAGAACCGAAACAATTTTTGCTATGAAAATCAATATGAAATGAAATAATTTGTTCCGGACCAAAAATTAGTCTTTTTTTTTTAAACTGTATTGCCTGCATAAAATTGCCTACAAATGCAATGAAATATTATATATAATACATTTTTTTACTTAATTTTACTTAGGTACTTTTAAACACGATTTTTTAATGCTTTTTATATTACGTAAATGTCAATTAATTAACGCCGTTAATATTAATTAATTTGATTTAAATCCAACGGCGGTGCGTACCGAAAAACCGAATTAATAGATATCTCTTCCGCATGGAATATGGAAATCGAATTTAAATAACAACGTCATCGACGATTCGCGTTGTGACGTCTAATGACACAGAACGACTCGGCACCACGAATTTCGAAATCGGTAGTCCCGTCGTTGATTGGTTAAAACATCTTTGTTTGTAATGGTATAGAAAATTAATATGTGTACTGTTTTTTTACAAGAAGTCTTAATGAATGGCTAATTATTTATTGTGGCACGTCACAGTGCCGAAGTGCAATTTTTTTTATCATACTTTTAATTTCTTTCATTTAAAATATATACTTTCACCATCAAATGAGTAGTGGCTTGCCCCTGTAGATCATACTTTGCTTTTACAAATAAAGTCGTGCCGGTCAACCTTTCGAGGGAAATATTTCGAATTGAAATAACATAATGTGACTTTCTGTTTCTATTGGACATTTTTATGTAATTAATCGTGGCCTCTTGCCCGTGAGGTTTCCACTGTCTAACTCCTTTCTGGAGATGTAGGAAAGACAGGCAGACGTACAAACGACAGCGGGAATTTATAGGTCCACAGTTTTATCAAATTGCACCCAATAACGGTTACTTTCAATTAATTTTGTAGATTTTTGCACTATTAAAATATTTAATTGCTTTATTTTTAACCTCAAAATATATTAACAAATTTTTATAATAATCTTCAACTTCACATATCTTTTACGAATTTTTCTTTACCTTTAACGTAAAATTTGGTCTCAATTGTTCGAAAAGAAAATTGATTTTGGGAATGTAAGAAATGTTATATGTAGCATAGTTGTACCTGTGTCCTACGATAGCTAAATATGATATTTACGACATATATTTAGCCATGTCAGTACAAACTATGTACTTGTATTTAAAAAGAAAGGAAGATCAGATGGCAGGACCACCTAATTTTACTACTGTAGATTCACGCCTAAACCTACAGTGCTAGCCTACCTAGAGTCCTTTACAGATCTGACTGTATAATACTTATTTATATGCTGAAGTGTTAAAAGTTTAAAGCAATTATTCTAATCAACAACTTTACTAGTAAAATATTTTTTTGTATTTTCTAAAAAATTAGTAATTTTATTAAAACTAAATAATGCCAAATCATGTGGATTAACAATTGATAATATGCAGCAATATCCTTTTACTTTGCCATGCAATGAAAAGTGTTCTTTATCTGTCCAAAATACATTTTACAATCACCGTGGTTCGTGTGCGATGTGTGATAAAGCCCAAGTGGCAAATGTCTCTTTCTGTGCATTGTCTACCGATAACAGCTAGTGCAGTAATTGCAATTTGTACAGACAAAAATTCATGACGCCATGAAAGATATACCAAACGGAGATGATGGAATACCTAATTTCTACTCAAAATCAAGTACAACTTGGCCCAGTAACCATTTATGAACGAGGTCTTTAATTTTGTATGCAGCAGCATTGCGACGAACTGTGTTAACGTTCATCTTGCATTTCGCCCAAACTATTAGATTCTTGAAATCGTCTGTCAAGGTTCACTAGCCTAATACATGCGATGAGTCTTTTCTCCTTCTTTTGATTTTTACTTTTTTTGTCGAAATTTCCGTGATACGTCTGTTGCTGATTCTCCTGGAGAATGGAGAATCATCCTGTTTCTCCTGAATCAATCCGATTTTCCCAATGCATCAATATACCTGTAACAAAATCCACCTAGACTTCAGTGCTCTTATAAGACAGTGTCATTAAAATCTCTGATAATCGAACAACAAAAACAATTACAACTTATGATTTCATCAAAAGCTAATATATGCGAACTTTTTGACCTGAGACAACGTCAACTTATGCTTTCTCAGCATTGATACCTTTCCCGCTAGTGTTAGTCTCCTCTCAGGTATTTGCTGCTTTGAATTTGACGAGGAACGACCGATTCCAGTCAGTCGTCGTCATTTCTTCAACTCTTCAGTTTAATGTATTTGTGTGCCTTTTTCTGATGAATGCTTTTCTGTGCCCTCAGATTCTTCGTCATCCCTCTTCTTGCTGCTTCTCTCCCGAACTGTTAACTGAAGGACTACATTTCGAAGATCCTTAACGAGGATTCTACTCTCGATTTGTCAGGTACCAAAAATTTGTAATCTCTGTCGTTTTCCGTGGAATGCGAATACCCTGTGAAACATGTAGTACCAATTTTTGAGCTGTCTAATAAATGTTTAAATGTAGTAAATTTTTGTTGAGTGAATCAATTCTAACTGAATCTTGTCTTTCGCTACTCCATTCTCTTACTTTTAGTCTCACATGCGCGACTGCGTTATCGCCATCCAGAAAAACGCACAAAACTCGTGTAGTAGGCGTAACCTACTTTGTGTCAGAGGAAAAGTTCGTAGTAAAATCTCATAGTGGTGCCTGGACCTCACTCGGCAAACCGCAGAAATTTCCTTCAGTATTCTTGTTACTGCTTTCTATCGGTCACTGTTAAAATTATATTTATCCTGAGAATATTTATACGGTAATGCGATGCGATTTTATTAATTTTTAAAATGAACTTTTTTGAAGTTTTTACAGACAATGCTTTCAATCGTCAATACTAAGCTCATGCATAATTACTGCACTTACGTGATATATATATTTTTTGCACTTTCCACCCTGTGGGCACTAAAGGGCCTCTTAAAGCAGGCCCATTATAGGTTCGGCCAGGCCCACACAATGGGGCGGCCAGGTGGTGAGGGACGGGGCGCGACATATCCGAACGGACCACCCCCCGAGAAATTCCTGGAAATTCTTTGACCCGTTCGGATTCGATCCCGGGTTCACCTTGACCGAGGCCATCAGGCCACTTACTTGATATCAGTGGAGTATATGCAATTAAAAACATGCTTAATACAGTATATTATTATAATTCTTCTTATGAAATTGTGCTATTTTCTTTTAACATATCGTTACACATTTTGCTTTTGTAGGATATATTTCTCAATTTCAGGAGCCCTGAGAATACGGTGTGAAGGGTACTTGCCATCTGAAAGTAGATCTAGTTACTTTCTCGGTTTAAAAAACAGTGAATAAAAATTAATTATAAAAATTACCCGAAGAGCAAATCTTTTTGTTACAAAGAAGAACCCTCCGATTGAAAGTCTTAATGAAACTTTACTAAATCGTTTCATGAAATTCAGTATCTTAAAAAAGAGAAAAACCATTATTCGTATTTAACTTCATAGAATATAACAAAGATTTACTTACATTTAATTTAAGTTCGAGCTGTAGATTTCCAGTGGCAAATCTTCGAATATCTTGAAAGGAATTCTGCATCTGTTGTATTAAAAATACGTTAAAATTTAACAAATTTCTTATGTCGCTAAATTTACTGTTTAATTTCAGCAAGTTAGATAAAGTTTTTCAATCTTTAATCTGGGAAGTATATTAAATGCTGAATAACCGCAATTAAAATTTTAAAATTTGGGTTTTCAGTCTTTACTATTAAGTGAGTTTGGTTTGGTTTTAAAATAAAGGATTTATTTGGGATTATAAAACAAATTTTGGTTCGGACTATAGCAAGTATGATTTTCAAAAGTTTGGTTAAACTAGTGCCTTTTGAATTATTTCTAATAATGGAATCTGAACTGGATAACTTTTTATTGCGACATTTCAACATCTTAATAAGTATAGTTCTACTGCATTTTTAATAATTTCAATGATACATGTGAGAAGTGTAATGGCATTGCCCAGCATTATCTTTCATTGCGTCCAAATTCAAATCAATTACATTAATTAATTAAATATAAATAATGAAGATTTAATGTATTTATCCTAAGGATGGACGTTCATGCGTATTCGATATGCATGCCAAACATAAAAATTTGTACCATAAAAAATAATCTTTTGAAAAACTTTATCCATCTTTATAAAATGAAGAGTTTAAATTTATATTATAAAACTTACGGAAAAAGTAAATGAGCACAGCAGGAAACCATACAATATACATGTAACTGTAGCTATAACGACCATTCCTAGCATGAAATATCGTAATTCGTCATTCATACGCAAGAATAGAATCATGTAATAACAAAAACTTGTTCCTGATGTAAGAGTAAAATAGAATGCTACAAATGGGTAATTCATTTTACTGTTCAGCTGTTCAACAACTTCCCACAGAGCGGCATGTTTATTAATCAGGTCTTTCAGTTTACGTTTTAAGTTATAATCATTTATTTTTATCGAAGACAATTCTTCTGAGATATTCAAGAAGCCTCTCTTTGCAATCCACAGGAACATTCCTCCTAAACAAATTACAGACATAATAATTCCACAACAAATAATTGTTAGCAATTCTACTTCTATACTGCAATACAAAGCTTCGCCATTGTACAATTCTTGTGATCTCAAATTAGGAAACATGTAGAAGACGTTTAGTAACTGAAAACAAACGATGGACAATGAAAAGATGTAGATTAATTTCGAATGAAAACTATGAATAAAAGACTGAATTTCTTTAATTTCACTTTTCTGAAAACAGAGAACTTGTTTTGAGTGTATTACTGGATCCATTTTGCTTCTAGAATACAAAACAAAAACATTGCAAAAAAGCGTACAAAGTGCAATTGCTAATATAAAATGTGTTTCACCAGTTTTAAGAAATTTATACCATCCTCTGCAAAAAGCAAAATGTTTTACGTATGGAGTCAGCTGCATAGAGAAAAGGATAAGACGCTCCAAAAATAGTATCTGAATTAACCATGGATAGACAATTTTTATGAAATTACGCAAAGAGTTTCTATTTTTGTGGCTCTCGCATTGACATGATAAAAATGGGTCGACTCCAAAAATGAATGCTGTATCCACTCAAGGCTTCAATAAGAATTTTAAGCATTTAATTGAAACCGATTTATTATTCATAATTATTCTCTGATAACTACTTAAATTAGGATAAAGTTTAATGTAGGTGATAGTGTACGATGAATAAACACTGATGAAATATGTAGTACCTTGTGTAACAGCATAAACGAATACAGATTCAACTGCGTAACACAATACTTTTCTTACCTTAATTCTAAATTTAGGTATTGAGATATTATATAAATAGTAATTTAGAACATATGTAAGAATACTTTTGCTAATCCATTTCGGTATTTACATTTCATTCTACTGTATTTTTATGTAGAATAAAAAAATTAGTTGACTTATATATTAAATTTCTATAAAGATTTTCCGGATATCTTCCACGCAATTTACTAAGATGTTGAACAGTAATATACCAGTTCATTACTATTCAACACTTAAAAGAAATCAACATTAGGAACGTCAATGAGTCACCTTATAAATATTTTAAATTTTTCATAAATCTTATTAGCATATATTTCTTAACTTGCCATTTTCTTGAAATTTACTTGAAATTCCACACAAATTCAATTAGATTATGGAATTATATTAAATATATAATGAACTGATTGAAATATAGTAAGTTTTCCTGTAACTTTCTTAATTTATCAATACATGTCACTATTGATTTGAATCGTTTTGTTTGATTTAATGGTACTTGTCAATGCAAAACATTCTGCAATTTGCCAAGAGGGTTGCTTCACTGGACGAATTCCTACAGGAAACTGATCCCTATTTATATGTATGGTACAGTACATGTAGGTAAGGCCCGAGTCCACGCCGTTTACACTGTTTAAAATCATTTTATCCATTAGTTAATTTTATTCAGTTAATGCATATATAAATATACTCTATCTTAGTTGTCGCTATGGTTACAAATTTCGTGCTACACAATATAGTTGGCATTAATGGTTAAAATTCTATATCTAATTCTATAAAATGCACTATACATCATATAGTGCATTTTGTTTGCAATCCATTAGCAATTAAAATTCTTTTAAAGAAACTATGAGGATAAGGAATTTTAGTTATTTAGAAAACTAATGCTTCGTATATTATACTTTTTTTAAAAATAGAATCAATAACTCTATATAAGATTACAGTATGTTCTTTTATTCCATTATGTACCTTATGTTTCTTTTATTTTCTAACAATTAATAACAGATGAGAACTTAAAAGAATGTTGGTGGAAAGCTTAAAAAATTTCAAGTTGGAACGAGGGTATACAAGAAGGGAGGAACTATTAATTATTTTTCTAGCTGTTATATATAACAGAGGAAAAATATAGTGATCGGTCAGAAAGTGATTACCGAGTTTTTTACATTTTTTGGGTCAGGACATCACGAAACATCGATAAATGCAAAAATACGGGTGTTTTTCTGTATGTATGTATGTTAGCGTGTGCGTATCTGTGGTACTAAGCTTTTGTTTACCTTTTTTGATGTAAATAACTCCTACGCTTTTTGTCGAAAATTTCTGAAATTTTTGCACGGAAGATTGTTGGAAAAATTGATACTACAGTATTAAATTTTGGTGATTAAAGATCGAGAGGATGTGGAGATAAAGGGGTTCGTGTGTATCTCTAGTAGGATCAGACTTAATGACGGTTTCATAGCACTTCCAATTTTTATATAACCTATCGCTACCGTTTAAATTAAGCTTTTTGCCATTTTATAACAGTTAAAAATATAAAAAATTTTTCAATAAAATATGATAACTGATGATGCTAGCAAATGTTGCCGAGAAAGTTAAGCAACCTCTTCGCTGGATATTTTAATTATGAAAGAAGAAAAGTGAGAAATGCGAATTTAAAAACATGGAAGGTGTGGTAAATATAAAATAATACAGGCGAGAAGTTAAAAAAAAATTATCTGGAAACTATAAAAGAATGCAAGTGGTCATTGTATAAATTATTAAAGAATATAGGAGAGAAGCATTTAACTTTTCTTAAGCTCAGTGTGGTTTTGAAGATTATCTTTATAAAATTAATTTGATTAAATTAATAGAGACGACCAACAATTTATACAGGTATAAATGAAAAATTATTATATAACTAATTTGAAGTGGACAACATATGTTTTAAATTAAATAAATTTAAAATATGATTAAAAGTTACTGCCCAGCATTGTGACGATATCATAATAAATAATTGCACTTCAATTTTAATCGCCTTAGGTACCCATAAGAAAAAGCTTTTGGTTATCATATAATCAAATTACAAAATCGAGATAAGTAAAGCCAATTGGACTTAATGTCTAATATACTTAATTAAAAGCATGAAACACGTACAACGTACATTAAAGAGTATAATGAGTGTGGATAATACGAAAAGCGCAAAATATTGATTAAATTACACGTTAAATAATATAGAAAACTCACCCTTAAGTATTAGGAAGCTCTTCGGAGGTACGGGATAGATGCCTAAAATTACAAGTGTCATTTATTTGCACCTTCTATGTTACTTCGAGTTTATATTCAACTTTGTTCGCTTTTGTTAAAAAAACAACACTTGGCTGTATATGTATTATGTATTTATTTATTATAGAATGCATACTTAAGCAACTTTTATGCGTTATAAAATCTATAGACGTCTTACTAGATTTTATCTTATTTATCTAAAGACTTTACTGATTCCAGGTATTAAACACGTGTTTAATGTTTGTATTGAGGGTTGGCATTATTTTCTCACCAAAGTTGAAGCTTAATATCTGAGAACAGGAAAATTAACTTTTGCTGGTAACTTTAGTAAAAGGGTCATTGATGCTATTACAGTTTGATGGTTAAACCTCAAGGAAGTAAGGAAATAACAAAAATAAAATAAAATTCTGGATAGCAAATTTTTATTTGAAATAATTATTAACTGAAATGAAAATAGATATTAAAAAAACATTTAGTAGATGTACATTTTATCCATTAAAATTTTTCCACAAAGGAGGAAGCCAGAAACAACATAACTTTTATGGAATGAGATTTAACGAAAGAGCATTAATTAATGAAACTTTCTTGATCAAAGTGGGAAACATTCGCATCTCTTAGCTAAGTATTTTAATTGTGAAATGTTATTTTTAAATGCAATTTTAATTTTTCAGACAGAAAATGGATGTCAAGAAATTCAAGAATGTGGAATTTGCAATTTAGTCTTCGAACATAAGCTGAAAGTACACACACGTATTTATGATTCTGTGTTATATTATATAAATCAGATTTAATATAATAAAAATTTACTCAGAATTGAAGGTTACATAATGACATTAGCTTACATCGTTCGTAATTTTATCTGCTAATAGAAAAGTTTTTAATGGAAATAAATTTAAATTCCTTTTAATCCACTCAACGACTATCCATCTTTTATGTAAACGTCTTCCTATGTAAGGTGTTTACATTACTAATTAAAATTCATTTACTTGTTTACCATATACAAAATATATTTATATAACTATTGAATAATTAATAATATTAGTGTCTGAAAACGAAATTGTTCGTGACAAAAATTACTTTAAAAAGTATTTTAAAAGGTTTCGTTAATGAAGAAAGTTTAATTTCTGAATATAATTAATAGTAGGCCTACTTTACGAATAAGTAAAATGATAATATAATAGTTTTACAAGAAAGTGTCAACATCAAAGTACATTATGGGATTTCCATTTGTAAATAAATTCAAATTTTATATACATTTTCGTACTTTCTTCAGAACTTTTGAATTTTAATTATAAAGGTTGTTTTAAGTTTCTACTTTCTTTGCTGTTCAGCATATGTGACGAGCTGATAAAATACTGGAAAAAATCCATGGATATTTATGTATGTGTGTTTATCTGTGTACATATTTAAATGTTGATGTTTATTTTGTTTAATATCTGAGTATTGGGTAAAGACTCTAAGTAACAAAATTTGTAATGGTATCTTGTGTATAAGGAGCATTGATGGCATTAAATTTTTGTGGTGAAAGGATTGAGAGATAGATGGAGTTATGTGTGATATCATGAAAGATCAAACTTAATAAAGATTTTACTCATTATTAGCATTTAAGATTTTTGACAAGACTATGTCTTGTTTATAAAATCAAGGTACCATCCTGGCTTACCAGCTTAGAGGTATGAAGAAGTACTGCTTGCTTAGCGTCCGCCGTTTTTATTTTAAAATTGTAAAATCGCGGCCACTGATTATCAGAAATTATGAATTTATCTGTTATTTTGATACTTTTCTTTCTTTATAATGTTTTATTTACTTTATTTTCCTGTAATTAGAGACGATACGGATTTAAAATAAACAGATCAGCTTTCTCTTGCCAATAGATTATCTCAACTTTCACCGATTGGAGTCGGTTCCTTTGTAATCCGATAGGAATTGACCGTATTTCAAAGTCCAGTGTTAAATGTTTAATGCTTTTGCGGTAATTTGAGTAGAGCGGGAGAGTCCCTTAATGAACTGCCAATTGTTTTACGACCGTTTAAACAACTTCTCCCCACTTGTTATTCTTAGTAACTAGAGTCGTCTGTCAAGGTTGGTTAAAGTTTATTACTTTCACAACAGGGTGTCAAGTGAGCTGCCACCCACACCCATGTTAACCACAACAACGCGCGAAGTATCACGTTACTCTGTCAACAAAAACTCCCTTCCTTGTTGGGGGTGGGTTAGATGTCAAGGTTACTGTTTAATTCTATTGAACAGAATGTTATCCTTGATATTTAACAATCAGATTTGTCAGAACTGTTTACTTTTAATACATTTTTTATAATTTATTTCTGCTTTGGTTACAAAATGGTTTTTATCGTGTTTTACATCGATTTGTTATAAATTATACTTGTATAAAGTTTATGAATTAAAATTGCAGGGAGCGTTTTGTTGTTTCAAGAAATATTTATTCATTATACAGAGTTTAAGTTTGCAAAAAATGTTTTCATATTTCTTCTTCGTCATTATATATATATTAATAAAATATATCGCCATTTTATAAATAGATCTTATTGTATTCAAGTTTTTTATTACATTGTATTTAAATTCACATTATATTCGAATCGACCTTTTATATTTTGTAAGTATTCACGTATCACATGATATGGCATTCGTTTAATTCTACACTACTTACGTAATAACTATTTTTATATCATTTAATTTTCTTTTATATGTTTTTAAGTATTTTTAAAGCTATTGTGATCTAATCTACGAATGACAGCTTTCCACGCATCACATAGTATTTCTACGGGAAAGCCATCATTGCAGGCGTGAGTTGCTTCTAAAGTTATTTATCCGGGAAAGATGCCATTCAGGAACCATTTTCGACGTATTACAAATAATAAACATACACACTTTTTTACAGTTCTAATAAATATTTTTTAAATATTCAAAAGCTATACGTTTTTCAGCACGTGATAATGGTTTTATTAAAAAATTAGGCAGGGTTTTATTTAAAAAAAAAATGTAACTAGTAAAATAGTCATTAAGTCTAACCCTACACGAGATACATACGATCTCCTTTATCTATCTACTCTCTTGACCTTTTAACAGGATAATTTAATAACATTAATTCCCTAAGAAAATACATGTATGTCAAATTTCAGAAATTTTTGACAAAAAGGACAGGAGTTATTAAGCTTCAATTAGGATGAACTAAATCGTGCTCCCCCCGCACATAATATCATTTATACATACGAAGAAAACTCCGAGTATTATTACTATTATTATTTTTTTTCCATTTTACAACGTTTCAAGGTCCCGTGAGTCCAAAAACAAAAAACTTTGACGAGGTTCATTTTGTAAACGATTATCATATTTTCTCTCTGTTATACAGTATATATAACAGAGAGAACATCATACTGTACATAATTTAAACCTACATACTGTATATTGTTCACCTCAAAAATATTAATAGATATATTTTTAAAACAAATGATTACTTGATAAAATATCAGTTAATTATGGATTAGCATATACTGTATATGTGTAATAACATTTTTTTATAAGTAGTGTGGAGAGTTTCAATTGTTTTTGTTTGCTTATTGAGGTGCAATTTGAGAAATTTGTACATCTATTAATTTCCACTGCTGTCCAACTGTCCGTCCTTCCTTAATCTCAAGAATGAAGTTAGAAAGATGAAAGCCGTTATCAGACCTGGAAAGCTTAAGAGAAAGAGGCTCGGATTAACTATATGAATGCTTCAAAAGCACAGCAGAAGTCATGTTATTTCAATTCAAACATTTTTCTTAAAAGATGTTAGATAACTGGCATGACTTGATTACTAAAGGAAAAGTATGATGTACAGGGGCAAGACACTACTAATTTGAAGAACATTTATTTTATGTTAAATAAATTTTAAAATATTAAAAATTGTAGCCCTGCATTGTGATGATGTCACAATAAAATAATTGCTCATTTATATTTGTATTTTTCCCGTGACTTTACATTTATAGTTTTAAATATTTAAAAGTATAAAACAGGTTTTCGTTCAATTAGGTATTTCAGCCATTGATTTTGAAAGTATGGCAAGTGCATTTTATGTTATTGCTAGATATTTAATGGTAATCAGTAATAAACTCATTTTATATTTTTTGTGGATTTATTTCATGCAAATTTAATATTCAATAATGGTTATCCGTGTTAAGTGAAAAAAATCATGGTTTTGGTATGTGCCAATGAACTTGCCTAACTTTCAAAAGCAATAATTTTTGAAAATGTTGCTTTTCTTTGAAAGGAATATAATTGTAATAACAAAAAATTGAATATTTTATTTAAACATTTCATACTTCTTTCAAAAAGCTATAATAAAACAAAAATAAATTTAATTTTATAGGAAAAAGTGGAGATAATAAGAAAAAATATTCAGCAATAAGTTGCATGCATATAATTATATTTAAAAATTTGCACCATCTACACTAAGAAACTGTTCGTGATGAATGGGTGGTACATAGCGTAATAAATCCATTATATTTTTCTTTAGTAATAGGCCTAGTTTTTGCATTTAAAGATGATAATACTTTTTTTTTTTTTTTTAAACTATTTGGCCTACCCTGTTTTGGTGATAAATCAAGAGTTTTAAATTGTGAATCTTTTTCCATCAATGTTTTATAAAACAATTTATAAGGCACATTTCTTGAAAATCCTATCCAGAAAATATTCAACCAATTGACAGTTTCTCCATCATCATATTTTGTTCTTTTCAAAATTGCCTCCTCCAGAGGTTTGATTGAATAGAAGTCTTCACTTTTCATTTCATGTACTGAAAATGCATTATGTTTGTGACATTTTTGTTTTAATTTGTAATAATCCTGGGCAACAGAGAGCAATGATCCTGCACTGTTGTTATTTAGAGTGGACTTGCCTCACTTTCAAAATCAACTCACAATAAATATCGTTGACAATATAAATTACTACCGTGTTTCCCCGAAAATAAGACAGTGTCTTATATTAATTTTTGCTCTGAAAAAGGGCCTAGGTCTTATTTTTAGGGAATGTCTTATTTTTTCCAGGAATAAGGATTCACATTCGTTATTAAACAAAAAAATTCCTAAGTCGAACTTAGACGAGAGTGACGTACATCCGGTGTGTCGAACTGTCGCCTTTTTATAGCGTCAACATCAGACTCGATGACCAATTAGTGCTTACTGAACTGTAGCACTATGCAAATGTCATTTCGCGTGATTCCCGGCCGACCAATTAGCCATCACTAGCTGTAACGTTATGCAAATCTGTGATTCCCAAGCCATAGTCTTATGCAAATCATGCCGCGTGGCGTAATTGTCTGCTGACCAATCAGTGGCTGTACTTTCAAAAAGCCAACGGCCACTTTCAACCNGTGGAAAATATTATTTGCAAAACATCGATAAAATTTTCACACATTAAGCCACAAAGCCACGTCAAGGCGACACCCATTTTGTGGTAGTTTTTTTATATTCCAGAAACTGACCCTGAGTGCTAGACAGAATAACATTCAGGGAATAAAACTGGATATTCCTTTCTGTTCTTATTGATTTATTAATAATGAACAGAAATTGTCCGGAAAAAATTTCGATTTTTATGTAATTTCAATCAAATTTCTGATTTTATCAATAGTTCAACATCAGAACGAATTAAAAAATACTCTGAATATGTGAATAATTGATAAAATGTTTTCAAAGTATAGATAATAAATAATAAGCTATATAATTATAATTATGTAGTACAACTTTAAAATATTTCGAACAAAACTTCCGTTTTAGGTAGGCGTCTTCGGTAATTTTGGCTCTATTACAACACAGAAACAGAACAGTAGTGACATAGTAACTAGTCTATGCTTTACTTTATTGTAGGGCTAAACTAATATGTTTCGAGTGGTATTTTTATGAGACAATTTTCAAACAGAGAAAGAACACGATAAAAAAATATTAAAGTTAACTTGCACAATACTGGATTTGCACAAAGTATATAATGTATAATGCAAAGTACATGTCTCGAATTGTATATAGTGCTGGACTTAGTCTTATGTCCTCTTATGCCGAGTGAAAACTTAGGCAAACAGCAGTGTCCAGCGAATGCGGTCAACTGCAATGGTTTCATCATCATACAATGAAATGCTAATTTTCATTACATCATCTTTATATGCAAAGTTCTAGTTGTTCGTAATCTTCTTCATTATCTTTTTCACCGCAAGATTTCCATTTCAATGTTACATTTGGTGCGCCTTCCTCCACAAGACGCACTAAATACCATGCAAAAAGCATTTTATGCTGCGTACTGCAGCATAAAATGCGTTTTGCATGGTATTTAGTAATATTATACACGAACTACAGGTCATTGGTAAATACCAATGACCTGTAGTTCGTGTAAACAACTTTTACTGAAGAATTAATTATTTGTGATACAGTCATGAAATGTAATTTTAAGTATTCTTCGAAGAGAGCGTAGATGGAATATGCAGTTTTTACGTAATCTTTTTCAAATCTTTCTATGTTGCACGAACATAAATTAACATAAAACGAAAATCGTGATGTATCTCAATAGCTGTAATAATTGCTCTTGGGAACCACATTAAGCATACTTTATGAAAAACATTTATAAATTTACCGAAACAGTGTTCTATATCAGCATTGATTCCTCTATCTGATGATAACATGTTACCAAAGTACCAGAACCCTTCCATTTCATTCATTATTTTACTGTCTACTATGAACTTCATTTTGTTTCACTATTTATCGAAATTATTTCTGCATTATTACTGTTGACTCAAAATACCACCCTTCCAAGCTTATGTTAAAAGTTTTTTAACATACATTTTTAAACGCATATTTGATATCAATGCAAAATCACTAAAAAAGTTAAGTTTTATAAATTGCGTCTATTCTCAACATAAAATTTATGAACCAAAGACAGCCATTGATTGCGACATTACAAAATCTATGAATCTATACTATTTAATACTATATATACTATATACTATTTAAATTGTATATAGTACAAAATACACAATAAAAACTTAAAATAATACATAAATAGAAGATAAAATATAGCATATACAGACTGTGAAAAAACAAAATAATTAAATTAATACAATACAATAAGAACGTAATTAAAATGTGACAAGTTACAGAACAATAATTTAGAAGTAAATATTGGGTCAGATCAAACACGTTATATGAGTATAAACGACACTATCTATTAAGTGATAAATAATACACAATTCGATAATCAATAATAGTAAATTGCAAATCATGTCATCTAATTCAAAAGGTCAGTAATAATAAATTGCAAATTGTGTCAAACAACTCGAAAAGTAAAAAGTATATAAATGAAAGATTAGTCACAAATCTAAACTTCAGGAAATTGTAAACGGTAAAAATATCAATTCAACAATCAATAACTAGTAAATGTGAAATGCATTAAATATACACAGTCACAAGACAACTGGTTTTATTTTTCCTCTTTAACAGTTTTTCGTTCATTTAGGTATTTCAGCCATTGATTTTGAAAGTATGGCAAGTGCATTTTATGTTATTGCTAGATATTTAATGGTAATCAGTAATAAACTCATTTTATATTTTTTGTGGATTTATTTCATGCAAATTTAATATTCAATAATGGTTATCCGTGTTAAGTGAAAAAAATCATGGTTTTGGTATGTGCCAATGAACTTGCCTAACTTTCAAAAGCAATAATTTTTGAAAATGTTGCTTTTCTTTGAAAGGAATATAATTGTAATAACAAAAAATTGAATATTTTATTTATACATTTCATACTTCTTTCAAAAAGCTATAATAAAACAAAAATAAATTTAATTTTATAGGAAAAAGTGGAGATAATAAGAAAAAATATTCAGCAATAAGTTGCATGCATATAATTATATTTAAAAATTTGCACCATCTACACTAAGAAACTGTTCGTGATGNTATTTTTCAACCTGAAGATGGCCTATTAATTAGGCTGAAAACGTTTGTTGTTTAAAAATTATATTTCTCGCCAAAAAAGGTGTTTTGTTTATCTTTATTTCATGCTTCTTTCGAAAAGCTATAATCAAACAAAAATAAATTTAATTTTATAGGAAAAAGTGGAGATAACAAGGTAAAGATAGCAAAGAACTGCTTGAAAAACACGATTCTAAATACTTTTGAAAGATCTGTCGGGTGTACTTAGTCTGTGGAAAATATTATTTGCAAAACATCGATAAAATTTTCACACATTAAGCCACAAAGCCACGTCAAGGCGACACCCATTTTGTGGTAGTTTTTTTATATTCCAGAAACTGACCCTGAGTGCTAGACAGAATAACATTCAGGGAATAAAACTGGATATTCCTTTCTGTTCTTATTGATTTATTAATAATGAACAGAAATTGTCCGGAAAAAATTTCGATTTTTATGTAATTTCAATCAAATACAAAATTTCTTATTTTATCAATAGTTAATACATGTATGTCAAATTTCAGAAATTTTTGACAAAAAGGACAGGAGTTATTAAGCTTCAATTAGGATGAATTAAATCGTGCTCCCCCCGCACATAATATCATTTATACATACGAAGAAAACTCCGAGTATTATTACTATTATTATTTTTTTTCCATTTTACAACGTTTCAAGGTCCCGTGAGTCCAAAAACAAAAAACTTTGACGAGGTTCATTTTGTAAACGATTATCATATTTTCTCTCTGTTATACAGTATATATAACANATAAAATGTTTTCAAAGTATAGATAATAAATAATAAGCTATATAATTATAATTATGTAGTACAACTTTAAAATATTTCGAACAAAACTTCCGTTTTAGGTAGGCGTCTTCGGTAATTTTGGCTCTATTACAACACAGAAACAGAACAGTAGTGACATAGTAACTAGTCTATGCTTTACTTTATTGTAGGGCTAAACTAATATGTTTCGAGTGGTATTTTTATGAGACAATTTTCAAACAGAGAAAGAACACGATAAAAAAATATTAAAGTTAACTTGCACAATACTGGATTTGCACAAAGTATATAATGTATAATGCAAAGTACATGTCTCGAATTGTATATAGTGCTGGACTTAGTCTTATGTCCTCTTATGCCGAGTGAAAACTTAGGCAAACAGCAGTGTCCAGCGAATGCGGTCAACTGCAATGGTTTCATCATCATACAATGAAATGCTAATTTTCATTACAT